>NC_085999.1:3352500-3652500 GCF_030014385.1 Trichomycterus rosablanca
TCACCATGATCACGTGCACAACCAGGCATGTGTACATTGTTTAATGTAGAAGAAATGACATCAGGATCGACTGTAAGATGATCCTCCTGGCAATGTACAGAAGCTGTAGGACCTGCTGGTCCTGGGGCTATATACCATGTCTCGACAGGTTATCCGTGAGTTTACTTAAACATAATTAAGGCTTATAAGGGCTTGAATAGGCTAAATAAAATCAGTACATGGACTGTTTTCCGTTTTAGCTAACTAGTAATTAATGTCGTTTTATATTAGAAGACATGCCTAGCAGTTAAACGTCCTTCTACATTATATTAAGAAAGAAGTAGTAATTCATGATTATTGCAATTGTCATGACTATATTTTTCGATATGGTAAATATGGTATGGTAAGATGGTAAACTGTCTAACTGGTGACTTGTATTTGCAGGAATTTTGATTAAATGTAAAAGCACATAACTAAACACTGCACTGATTTATATTTAACACCGTGTCTGCCCTCTACAGGTGTTCTGGCAGCAGCAGGGGCTGAGATGGATCATTTAAGTGCCTCCGCTGTGTCTGATGGTGATCAGTGGTTTTGTGTGGGGCTTTCGTCTCCGGTGGAAGATCTCAGCTCTCTGATGGCTGTAGTGAAAGAGGCAGCACAGCTGACCGTATGAATTCCTGCCAACTTTATGTTGGTGGCACTTACAAAGCATTTCATTGTCTAACATGACTGAATAGCTGAATACTTGTTTGTTTTTGCCTTTTTAAGGTTTTTCCATCCTGCACTTATTAAAGAAATAATTTGGCCCATGTTTCCAAACGTGACACTTTTTTTTTTACAATAAGCAAAACCTAACACCCCAGTATTGTCTGCTGTCTTAAGTCTGTTTGCTTTTTTAGCCTCAGAGCCCTGAGCCTATAGATAAATGAAGCAGCTGCCAACTTGGTGTGAAACAAGTATCGGCTTGTTGAGTGCATCTGTAGTGAGCAGAACACTCAGTTAAATTTAAACCCTTTGTGAAATATTCCTTTAAAGAGCAGGTGGAGCCTTTAAACTACTCATTTGTGGGACTAAAAATGACCAAATTCAATTCAATTGTCTACATATTTGAATTTGCTTTGTGAAGCCTAACAAAGCACAGTTAAGCACTAGCTAGCTTTGGTCTGTAAAGGCTATTGGACTAACGGCTATCACTGTGGTGATTTATTACCGATACAATAACATGTTTTCTAACATAAAAAGATTTAACGTTACACTGTATGGAAAGTTCTTTTGTATGTTAGACATGTGGACTGTAATAAAAAACTATAGAAATAAAAAAAAGAAGCTGTGCGCTCAAGGTGTGCTAATTGTAAACATAAACTTGATTATATTTTCCTGGATGAGTTTTTTTTTTCTGTTTTATTTATGCATTTTCTCCCATTTTTCTCCTGATTTAGCGTAGTCAATTTGTCTTCCGCTGCTAGGGATCCCCGATTGCATTCGAGGAGGGTATATTTCCTGCTCATGCCTCCTCTGACCCGTGCACAGACCTTAGCGAACCCTTTTTTTTCACCCATGCACTCTGCACAGGTGCCTGCTAATCTGCTAATCAGGGTCCTTGCACAGCGTTAGAAGACCCCACCCACATAGTCCAGTCATCCCGCCCTAGCCCATTATTGTCTGCTGTAGGCACTGCCAATTATACCAGGGTGTTCAGAATCTCAGCGCTGGTGTGCTTGCGAAATATCCCACTTAGGCACTGGCTTTTATGTTCTTTAATAACTGACATGAAGAAATGAAAATCTAATTGTCATTACTCAGGCAATGTTTATTTTATATTAATCAGTTTTATGTTGTGGTCATTGCATACGTATCTGGATTAATGACACATTGTCTATTTTCTCTGATTGTAAATAATGTTCCTTAAAAATATTTTACAAATACATAGCATATACCTGTTTTTTATAAATGGCTGCATTTAAAGCAATTGTCAAATTTCAAATGTCAAGTAGTGTGATATAGCGTAGCTTAGTGCTTAGTGGTATTGGTAGCTTAGTGAGTATAGCTTCAGGCTGTTGAACAGAAGGTCCTGACTGTGCAGCCACTGTTGGGCTTTTGAGCAAGACCCTTAACCCCATCGTCTCCTGTGGGTTTGTATAACCCAGCTTTCAAAGACGAAAGAAAATGCAAAAGAAACATTTAATTGCACTACACATGTTTCATATATGTGTAGTGTTACACATATTACATATAACACCACAGACCGGTTTCATATAAGCTAATTGCTAGTCTGTGAAATTAGCTTATATGAAACCGGTCTGTGGTGTTATATGTAATATGTGGGGCGGAAGGATTTAAAATAAAATTATACAACGAGCATAATAAAAAACACAAAGTGCATAACAATACTACTTACCAATAAAGGAAAATCAGTGGGAAACCTGAGCTTTATTTTGCTAATTTTAGTGAGCTTGTGGGTTTAATTTTTTGGTATCACGTGACTGAAATAGGTGTCAAACATGTCGAACAGACGAATGTTATTAAAAGGGAATTAGATTTTTTTAAATAAAACATCTTTAAGAGTGTGAATAATTATTTATTCATTCTGTGTGGCCCGGTCCATGGCCCGGTGATCGGGCGCCATTGCCCTAGATTATTATTATTATAACATTGGGAATTGTGTCATTTAAAATAGTGCTTTTATGTACGAGACCTTTAAAACTAAAGTCTTAAAAATCCATTTTAAAATAAATCCACTAATTAAAAAAAATCTTTTGAGAGGTCACTCTATTTTAATACCATTTGTTTTTTGAAATGGGATTTCCAATAAGCTTATGGTTAGATGTTTAAATATTTTTAAACATTTAGTGTATATACACCGATCAGCCTTAACATTAAAACCACCTCCTTGTTTCTACACTCACTGTCCATTTTATCAGCTCCACTTACCATATAGAAGCACTTTGTAGTTCTACAATTACTGACTGTAGTCCATCTGTTTCTCTGCATGCTTTGTTGGCCTCCATTCACCCTGTTCTTTAATGGTCAGGTCCACCACAGAGCAGGTATTATTTAGGTGCTGGATCATTCTCAGCACTGCAGTGACACTGACATGGTGGTGGTGTGTTAGTGTGTGTTGTGCTGGTATGAGTGGATCAGACACAGCAGCGCTGCTGGAGTTTTTAAACACCTCACTGTCACTGCTGGACTGAGAATCGTCCACCAACCAAAAATATCCAGCCAACAGCACCCCGTGGGCAGCGTCCTGTGACCACTGATGAAGGTCTAGAAGATGACCGACTCAAACAGCAGCAATAGATGAGCGATCGTCTCTGACTTTACATCTACAAGGTGGACCAACTAGGTAGGAGTGTCTGATAGAGTGGACAGTGAGTGGACACGGTAAAAACTCACACCAGCACAACACACACTAACACACCACTGTCCGATGAAATCTTTTATTGAATGAAGACCAAAGACCTCAAAATTACCAACTTAATTCAATCATTTATTTAGAAAAGAAGGGAGGAATCTCTGAGCTCTGATTGAAGCGCATCTATGAGTTTCTCTCTGCCAGCGAACCCAGTGTTGTACAAAGAGGAACCCCCGCACACGCCCAACCATTTGTCCTCCATCAAACTAGATTGTATCGGTTCTAAGTTCAGCAGAGCAAGCTGCAGCTATCGCAGGTGCTTTGACAAGATATGGAGCGGTTGCTAGGGTTGTGGACAACTTGACCTTCAACTCAAGGAGTGCAGGATGTCCAGGGTGTTGCTCTGGCGCCCAGTCACGAAGATTGCCCAAATTCTCCTAGTTATGACAATGTCCTGAGAACAGAACACAAAGTTCATTACATTTTGATTAACTCTAACACCACCACCATGTCAGTGTCACTGCAGTGCTGAGAATGATCCACCACCATTGAAGAACATTGAAGACTGTAGAAACAGATGGTCTACAGTCAGTAATTGTAGAACTACAAAGTGCTTCTATATGGAAAGTGGAGCTGATAAAATGGACAGAACAAGGAGGAGGTTTTAATGTTATGGCTGATCGGTTTATGTATTTATTTTAGTGTCCATTTTCTCTCACATGCTAATGCTAACGTCTGTTTATTTCTGAAGGGTGCTCTGTGTCACCATGGCAACTATGTGCTATTTTTGTGCTTTACAGTGAAGTATGTGCATGAGGAGTTTGATAAATAAATCCCACCATAAATCACGTCAAAACAGGACACGGGCACATGTTTATTCATTTAATAACTAACAAAGTAATGGATTTATTTTCATATTAAAAGATTTGCTGTATTTAAGGCTTCACTTGACATCAATTTGTGTCTGTGCAGCAACTTTAATTCAACAGAGATCAGAGTGAATTTATGACCTGATTTATCTGGACTGTGTTGAGTTCGGTTGCTGACATTAATCTGAGGTTGTGTAGAGCAGAATAGACCTCTTCAACTGTACACACACACCAAAATAGGAGTCTAAATAGAGGGGCCATCTGTCTCGTGTGTGTGTGTGTGTGTGTGTGTGTGTGTGTGTGTGTGTGTGTGTGTGTGTGTGTGTGTGTGTGAGAGAGAGAGACAGAGAGAGAGAGAGAGAGATACGCGTGAGTGGTTTAGTGCGTGAATCACATCATGCTCAGTGTTTAATCCTAAACACCAGCACACTCACTCTGACCCAGACCCAGTGTTTCAGGTAAGATACAATCTGATTTAATTTATTTTTAGTATTATTTTTTAGTATTAGTTGTTATTTACTGTTGCAATGAGAAATATTCAACCCACCTAACCTTATGTATTTATAGTGATGTGTATAGAATTGAATGTACTGTATATATGCAACAAGAAGCCTCAGTAAACACAGAATATTTACTGATACATACAAGCAATTTTTGATCACAATTATTTGACACTTTTTGGAGTTTAAATAAAAAACAGGCGGCACTGTGGCTCGGTGGGTAGCACTGTCGCCTCACAGCATGATGGTCGTGGGTTCAATCCCCAGACGCAGCGGCCTGGGTCCTTTCTGTGTGGAGTTTGCATGTTCTCCCCGTGTCTGTGTGGGTTTCCTCCAACAATCCAAAGACGTGCAAGCGAGCTGAAATGTCCATGACTGTGTTTGACATGAACTTGTGAACTAATGAATCTTGTGTAACCTGTCCTGTCGTGAATATAACCAAAGTGTGTAAAACGTGACATTAAAATCCTAATAAATGAATAAAAGACACCTTGTTCTCTTAAATGTCACTTGGTGAAAAATAATTTTGCTTTAACAACTTCTAATACATGATGTCAATAAGTTCTGACAAGCTTCTGATGCCTCTCTTGTTGAGTCTTCATGTAATTCTTTTGATGTAAACACTTTAAGCTCATTGATGTTTTATATTTTTCATGCTGTAACTGCTTTCTTGAATTCTTTTAAGGGTTGTGGTAAAGCCACGACCCATACTGTGTATATTTTGAAATGGCAACTCCATTTCTAAATGCTTAATGTCTTTATTTATTTATTAGGATTTAAACGTCATGTTTTACTTGCTTTGGTTACATTTATGACAGGGCAGGTAGTTACTCATTACACAAGATTCATCAGTTCACAAGTTTAATATCGAACACAGTCATGGACAATTTTGTATCTCCAATTCATCTCACTTTGGACTGTGGTAGGAAACCGGAGCTTCTGGAGAAAACCCACACAGACACGGGGAGAACATGCAAACTCCACACAGAAAGGACCCAGACCGCCCCACCTGGGGATCGAACCCAGGACCTTTTTCCTGCCTTAACTGCTTAATAGGTCGGCACGGTGGCTAAGTGAGTAGCGCTGTTGCCTTGCAGCAAGGAGGTCCTGGGTTCGATCCCCAGGTGGGGAGGTCCGGGTCCTTTCTGTGTGGAGTTTGCATGTTCTCCCCGTGTCTGTGTGGGTTTTCTCCAGAAGCTCTGGCTTCCTACCACAGTCCAAAGACGTGCAAGTGAGGTGAATTGGAGACAATACAATTGTCCACGACTGTGTTTGATATTGAACTTGTGAACTGTGTAATGAGTAACTACTGTTCCTGTCGTAAATGTAAAACATTAAAGGAGCAAGAACAAGGACTTTATCAGCTTAAAGCACATTATAAGTTCTTAATTAAATATCTAATGCAGGTCATAGACTGTATTATAGTAGTAAAACAGTGTAACTGAACCACATATATGACTGACATGTAACATGACAAATGCACGTTTTCTTCCTCACAGTGATCATGTCAGCCAGGGATGAAGAAATGTACACGTATGAATTTTGGGATGCAGATCATCCATCAGAAATGCTGGGTGCACTTCGGGAGTTCTACACCTCTGGCCTCTTTTCTGACGTCACACTGTGTTGCACAGGACGGATGTTTCACTGTCACAAGGCCTTGCTGTCAGCCAGAAGCGCTTACTTTAAAGTGATGTTCACTTCAGACATGAGAGAACGCTCGGATCACGTTATCAATCTGCCCGGCGTAGACGGTGAGATACTGGCTGCTCTGGTAAACTACGTGTATACGTCCAAACTGTGCATCACGCAAGCTAACGTGCAGAGCCTTCTCGAAGCAGCCGACCTCCTGCAGTTCGGCTCAGTGAAGAAGGCCTGCGAGAGGTTTCTGATCAGGTTTTTGGACCTTGATAACTGTCTTGGAATGCACTCGTTTGCTGAGCTCCACGTATGCCCAGCGCTGGGGCGTGAAGCTCTCAGGATCATACTCAGCAGATTTGAGGATCTGATACATCAAGAGGAGTTTCAGGCACTAGACCTTAAAAAACTGCTCACACTTCTGTCTGCTACAAACCTGAATGTGAGCAGGGAGGAGATATTATTAGACGCTGTAGTGAAGTGGGTGACCTTTGACATTGATTTGCGAAAAGACAGTGTGCTGGATCTACTGGACTGCATTCAGCTGGACGTTGATGACCTGTATCTCACGAGTGCTTTACAGATACACAGAGCATGTAATGAAAACACGCTACGATCCGTCATTATTCAGTCCATGAAATCGTGTGGAAAAGACTTCTCTATAACGTCCAAAAACCTCACATCCTGCATGTATGTAACAGGAGGGTATTACTGGCGGCCGCTGTCAGAAATCCACATATGGGATCCCATTTCGAACACATGGGCACAAGGGAAGGACATGCCCGACTGTGCAAGCGAGAGTTACAGCGTCTCACTCCTGGGCCCCAACATTTATGTGACAGGAGGATACAGGACACAGACCGTTGATGCTCTGGACACAGTTTGGATTTATAATATAGACTCGGAAAAGTGGACAGAGGGCTGTCCTATGATCACTGCTAGATATTATCACTGCTCTGTAGCCTTACATGGATGTATATACGCTATAGGAGGATACAGCGCCGGTGCCCCTGCTAGTCAGACAGAGTTCTACGATCCGTTAAGAAAGAAATGGTTCCAAGTGGCAGATATGATACAAGGTACGAATAAAAATACGTACAGCAGTACAAAAATACAGAACCTGGATTTTTTGCTTCGTCATAAAAATAATCTGCAAAAAACAATCACAGTGATAATCATTTACAGTCCAGGTTCCTACTATTAGGTAGAGTAGTAACAATATTGTAGACACATACACTCACTGTGTACCAATCTGGTACATGCATTGATCATTTTATAAGATACAAGATGCTGGTGGCTTCATATTGAACCAAACAACATCCCTTTTCATTGCTAAACCAGGCTAAGCAGAGTAACAAAGTGTACAGTGCAGTAAGTGGGATAGAGTCAGTAATTTTATACTTATTTATTAGGATTTTAACATCATGTTTTATACTTTGGTTACATTCATGACAGGTTCAAGTTCAGTGTTACCATCATGTCCAATTTTACCCAATTCACCTCACTTACATGTCTTTGTTTGTTTATTAGGATTTTAACGTCATGTTTTACACTTTGGTTACATTCATGACAGGAACGTTAGTTACTCATTACACAAGATTCATCAGTTCACAAGTTCAAACACAGTTATGGACAATTTAGTGTCTCCAGTTCACCTCACTTGCACGTCTTTGAACTGTGGGAGGAAACCGGAGCACCGGAGCTATACCGCTTAGCCACTGTGCCGCCCACATGTCTTTGTACTGTGAGAGAAAACCCATGCAGACACAGGGAGAACATACAAACTCCACACAGAAAGGACCTGGACAGCTCCACCTGGGAATCAAACCCAGGGCCGTCTCGCTGAGAGGCCACTGTGCTGCCCCAGTAATTGTATAACAACCTGTCCAGGGTGTTTCCTGCTTTTTCTCCCAATGAATCAGACTCACTGTGACCCTGATCAGAATGAACCAGAAGATGAATTAATGAATATTTATTTATTAGGATTTTAACGTAATGTTTTACACACTTTGGTTACATTCATGACAGGAACAGTAGTTACTGGTTACACAGGATTCATCAGTTCACAAGTTCAATGTCAAACACAGTCATGGACGATTTTGTATCTCCAATTTACCTGACTGCACGTCTTTGGACTGTGGCAAGAAACACCTCAATATTTATTTAAATTTAATGTCATGTGTAACACTTTGGTTACATTCATGTCAGGACAGGTATTTACAGGTTACACATGATTCATCACTTTAAGTTCAGTGTCAAACACAGTCACAAGCAATCTTGTATCTCTATTTTACCTCAATAACATGTCTTTGCACTGTGGGAGGAAACCAGAGCTCTAGCAGGAAACCCGCACAGACACAGGGAGAACATGCAAACCCCACACATAAAGGACCTGGACAGCTCCACCTGGGAATCAAACCCAGGGCCGTCTTGCTGAGAGGCCACTGTGCTGCCCAAGTAATTCTATAACAACCTGTCCAGGGTGTTTCCTGCTTTTTCTCCCAATGAATCAGACTCACTGTGACCCTGATCAGAATAAACCAGACGATTAATGAATGAATAAAGATCTAAAATATATAAGTGACAAATATGCAAAAAACTAAAGAAATTGTGAAGGGGCAAATACTTTTCCCCAGCACTGTACACACCTCTCCATCAGTTTTATACACAGCATGTAATAGCATTCTATAATTATAAACAACAATGAGAAATTAATATATAGAGATGCTATTGTCCTGTAAACACAAGACGAATGTCCAGTGTATAAACATTAATTATGCAGACATGTGGATGATCAACTAATTATTTCTATTTATTTCTGTTTACCTATTGCAGGTGTTGGAAATGCTACTGCATGTGTGGTGCATGACCGAATCTTTGTGACCGGAGGTCATTATGGGTACAGAGGCTCCTGCACCTATGAGAAAATTCAAACGTACAGAGCCGACATGAATGAGTGGAGCATTGTGACGATAAGTCCAAATCCAGGTAAACAGCGTTACGCTTCTGTACTGTAGCTGATCGCTTATATTTACCACCAGTTAAGTAAAGGACATCCAGTTATTATGCTTTTATTAAACACTTTTATGAAGCAATAATAAAATTATAGTAAATACGTTTATATAACCTGTGTTTATAAAACCTTTCAGAACTCCAGGACATTTTAAATATCTAATAGTAGTTTACATACACAGAATTTTAATAATGTTTTACTTTCTTTTAAAGTTCTTCTGAAAATAAATGTACTTTAATTAAGGGTTATATTTCTCTTTAGGTTTTCTGTGAGAGATTGAGCTAATAACCCCTAAATTGTTTTAGATCGTTTTAGTCATCATAATCAATAGTGCTAGGTGGTTTCCAGTTTATTTACAATAACTCAATGAATTTTATTACTCAAGCTATATAATACAGCGGTACCTTGTAACTCAACATCCCCTAAACTTGAAATCCCCTTGAAACTCGACGTACTTCATGGAGATACAGTATTTGTACCCTTAAACTCAAAGTTTCCCTTAAACTTGACGTGTTTAGCTTAGTGTGAATATGAGACGAATCTGCATTTGTGTGGAATAAGCGTCAAATCCAGTCTGAACGCTCCACATGTATCTGTGTTTATCTGGGTTTTCCTTACTGTTTCACTTTTAAACTTGTGTTACAGCTCAAAATGGTAAGAATCAGCTTCTCCCAGAGTCTAAAACGCTTCTGGTGAAAAAAAGCTTTAACACTAAACTTCTCTTAATTATTACTGCTCATAAGTTCCTCCACTAATGAAATTACTTGCTTGTTGTTTTACTACAATAAGTCACGTTAAGTTTTGTGCACCACCACCACACTCCATAGGAAACAATGGCAGAGCAGTGCAAAAGCAATTTTGTCACTTCTCATGTGAATACGCTGGTGCTGAACGGAATACAGTATTCCAAGATCAAGCATCTCCACGATTAAGAAGCATAAAGAAACAATAAAGTTTTATTGTATTTTGGTAAGTGATTTTGAGCCTAAAATATGTGCAGTTCCACAGAACCTTGGAACACATTAACAGATTTCCCAAACATCTTTATGGGGAAAAAATACCTTGAAACTCAACGTCTTTAAAACTCAACGTCACTCCCAGAACCAACTGACGTCGAGTTTAAAAGTACCGCTGTAGTCATTGTTTTGGTCATTATGTGACAGCTCTGTGTTCTATATTAAGGACTTACTGTTACACTATCACCTCTTTCAGAGTACGGTCTTTGCTCTGTGTCACTGCACAACAAGCTGTACTTGGTTGGAGGACAGAGCACCATCACAGACTGCTACGACCCCGAGAAGGACGAATGGACGCAGATCGCCATGATGAAGGAGAGAAGAATGGAGTGTGGAGCCGCAGTCATAAATGGTTTTATCTACGTGACTGGTGGCTATTCCTACTCGAAAGGGACATACCTGGACAGTATCGAGAGGTACGACCCCGAGCTGGACTGCTGGGAGATTGTAGGGAACCTACCTAGTGCGGCGCGCTCGCATGGCTGTGTTTGTGTGTACGGCATGTAGAGTTACTGATGATGTGTTTATCTCTCTGTGTATTCCATACGGGATCCCATTTACAGCCTGGGTCAATACGAGAAATGCAGTATTATGTTACCATAGTTGTGTTTGTGTGTTCAGTTTGTACTACTGGTTTCTGTATAGCTCTGTGAATTCCATACAGATCCTACAGTGTGTGAATAAGTATTTTCTTCTATTTTTGTATATTTGCCACGTTTATATGTGTCAGATCATTCAACTGTGAAAAAAGTAATTGCCCCCTTTGCTACTAAATCCACCAGTTAACCAAATATATTTAACAACTGGGTTCAATTTCACTAGTCACACTAAGGCATGATCACTGCCAGAATCTAAATATTACTTAAATAGAACCTGCCTGGCAACATGTAGCAGGCTAGAGGGTCTTAAAGAGCAGCACAAGATGACATTTTTGGAAGACAGGGGTTCTGTTACATCTGGTGTAAAGCTAACACTGCATTCCACCATCAGCACAGCATACAAACAGTCAAATATGGTGATTGTAGTGTGATGGTCTGGGGCTGCTTTACTTCTACAGGATCTGGACGACTCATCAGTTCATAAACATTCCATTACAAAACCTAGAAACACTCACTCTCACTCACTTTCTTAACCGCTTATCCAATCAGGGTCGCAGGGGGGGGGGGGGGGGGGGGGGGGTGGAGCCTATCCCAGCTTTCAATGGGCACAAGGCACACAGTAACACCCTGGACGGGGCGCCAGTCCATCGCAGAGCAGTCCACACACACACATACCCATTCACACTCCACACAGAAAGGACCCGGACCACCCCACCTGGGGATCGAACCCAGGACCTTCTTGCTGGAGGCGACAGTGCTACCCACTTAGCCACCGTGCCGCCAACCCAGAAACAGTGTTTCCCAAACTGTTGACATTTGTTTGCATTATTTATATAATTTATTATATAACTTATTTATATGACTAATTTTATTTAACTGTTAGTGACGTTTGGTGTGGTTAAAACCTCTAAACTCAGTAATTAGAAGAGTGTTCACAAACATTTGGCTACATAATGCTTAGTGCCTGTAAGTGTATTAAGAGAGACTTTGTGTTTATGCTGTAAATAAATAGTTTTGAATGATATTTTACACAAATCCATGTTTGTTAATAAATTTTAATATAAAAACAATCACAGGGTTTTGCTTTATTCATAATACTTTGCTTAATTATTATCAATACTTGATGATAAATACTTACAAAACATGTTTCACTCCCATTAGAGGAGGTCAGAGGAAACAAACCGACTAGTTCCTGTATTTCTTACACTTCCATTTTATACTGAAATGTCCAGAATATTCAAATATATTTATAGCAGAGTCCTGGAATAAGAATGTAATATTCTTAAATACATTTATGGCATACATAATCGTCATGGTGAAGATCGTCTGCCCCAAGTGTCATGAAGGAGTAAATCGAATGAAGTCCACCTGAATATCAACCTACAATTAACATAAAAACACACTGGGCATTATGTTCAAAACAAAAGCACATGTACACGTGGCTAAATACAAATTCCAGTTGATTTAAACAAATGCAGTGCTTAAAATATATCAAAATCAACATTTGCAGTTCTTACCGATTTCTTTTTGTGGAATTTATAGGATGCTGGCAGGTCGTACCTAAGCTCTGCAAAGAACAGGACAAGTAGTTGTTACGAATTTAAACGAAAAGGACCAGAACCACCTGGAAACAGTGGGGACAATTGTTTTACTGAAATTTTATTTGCACTAGAAATTATGTATCGCAGTAAATCCTATTACAATTAATACAATCAATTTTAGGCAGTAAATTTTGCATACAAAATCCTGGATTTCCCCAAATTTAAAGCTACCTCCAAAAAACTAACACATGAATATGTATAATTCCTTAAAACGAAAATTGTCTTAGTATTAAAATTGGTAACATACAGGGTGTCCCTAAAGTCTGGACACAAAGAAAATATCACTAACTATTGTTTGTTTGTTTATTAGGATTTTAACGTCGTGTTTTACACTTTGGATACATTCATGACAGGACACATAGTTACACAAGATTCATCAGTTCAAGTTTTTATGTCAAACACAGTCATGGATTTAGTATCTCTAATTCACCTCACTTGCACGTCTTTGGACTGTGGGAGGAAACCGGAGCACCCGGAAGAAACACATACAAACACAGAGAGAACATGCAAACTGCGCACAGAAAGGACCCGGACCACCTTTCATAATGAGATTCAAAGTTTGAAATTCAGCTGAGCTATCAACTTCACAGACATGACTGGCTATGTCTAAGCGGGGGTGGTCAAACAGCCTAGGCATTGTGAAGCTAGGTCTCAGTGCCGGTCTCAAGCCTGGATGAAATAAAATAAGGAGGGTTTTCTTAGTAAGGGCATTTGGAATAAAATTGTGCTGAATCAGACCACTAAGGGAAGTTGTAGCCTAACGGTTAAGGTACTGGACTAGTAATCAAAAGATCACTGGTTCAAACCCCACCACTGCCAGGTTACCACTGTTGGGCCCTTAAGCAAGGCCCTTAACCCTCAATAGTATACAGTCACAGTACTGTAAGTCCATTTGGATCAGTGCCTATAATGTAAATGCACTAAAATACAGAAGCAGTTAAATGAGAAAAAAATACACATTTAAAAAAATAATTATAAAGGTCATTACCTGCAATCACTTCCATTTTCACTTTCCAGTCATTTGCCTTCTTCTGTATATGCTATAAAAGCAAACAGCTGTAGAATCATTTATTTCAAGATGCTGCTTGTCTAGGATAAATAAGAGGCACTTACATCCCGTGTTGATGTCTTATGAAGTGAGTAAACAGCTCCTCTTGACATAGAAATAGCAGTTTTCAAGAACTGCATATCTATACCTTTAAATAAAAATAAAATCATGTCAATTCTTCCAGATTTATTGTATCATTAGCTTGTAATTAAATCCACATATGTGTAACGCATTGCCATTGTCAAGAACTAACTATGTTGAGAACAACGTCCAGGACTGTCGTACCTTGATTGTGTTTTGTGCCGAATGGAGGGTTCATGATCACCGTGTCAAATCTCTTCTCATATAATGATCCGACAGAACAGATGTCAATCTGGACCATGTCAATATTCGGCAGCTCAAATTCTTCCACATTTTGTTTAAAGATGTCAAGTGCATCGTCGTCAATGTCAAATCCGACGGCCAATCTAATGGAAAAGTAGTTATAATATTATAGTAATTACGACATTATATTGCTGTAATGATAAACCTCCCACTGCCTTCAAAATGAGATATAAAAGAACAGTTCTCACCCTGCGTCCAGCACTGCAGCTCCTATACTGAGTACTCCACATCCACAGCCCAAATCAGCAACCAGCTTATTCTCAATGTCATCGAATGTGTTGTGGATGGTGTACAGCATACATCCTGAGTTAGAACACATACAACAAGTCATCAAATCCACTGTTCAAAATGAGGTATACTAGGGTGACCATACGTCCTCTTTTTCCCGGACATGTCCTCTTTTTGGGACCTAAAAAAGTGTCCGGAAACCAGCGCAGAGATTCTGAACACTCGGTTCGAGTGTCAGCTCTGCTACTGGTCGGCTGGACGCCATCTAGCGGGCACAAATTGGCTACCGTGTCTGCTGGGTGGGGAAATGACCGGACCAAGTCCTTATTGTGTGTTTGCATACATTTTACCTTTGTTTTTAAGTCTTTTTAGGAGTTTCACACCATGAAGTACCACAACATACTAACACAGAGGCTCACACCATGATTACACTGCATTCTGTTGAAACTTCTCCGCAAGCACTAGACGATACCTTACTGCGGGGTTTCTACTGATGGAAGCAAGTAAATTAAAGTAAATTACATTAAAATTAAAAACACTCCAAATAAGTGAGCTGATACGATTGCGCAATACATTTATTTATAAGTGACAACTGTTTTTTATTTGTTGTTATTACTGTTCAGGGTTAAATGTTGAATGGAAGGGAATAAGATTATCTGGCCATAAAGGCATTTGTTGGTTGTCTTGTTAAACAGTGACTTTATATGTATTAAAGTTCAATCAAGTTCAAATATGGTCACCCTAGATGACTTGAATGAATGACCACAGTGGTACAATGAACATAGTTATAAACCTGCTATATGGGGACTGGTGGGGTACTGTTCCAGCAGGATCTTTGGCTCTGCAAATCCATCTACTTGCTGAAGACAACTCTCAAGCTCCTTCAGTTTCATGGCATCAGTAGGTGAGTTCTAATAGCAGCCAGCCTGTGAAGATTAACACAGAGAAATCAACATGTCTGGTAAAACTACATCAACAAAATCAACAATTCTACTGCATGTCTCATCATCTTCCATGTTCTACTGCTCTTTAAAGTGACCAGGGCTTTTTGGCAGCAAACACCACATGTTGGTTTGGTGTAAACACACATAGAACCATGATTTTATTAATCTATATAAACAAAACAACAGAAACAGGATCAAAAGCACTTACGTTAATACAGTGACCCATACCAGCATGTCCCATTATGGCTGCTTAGGAAATGCATACTAACATACTAAGTAGTACGTGTAGCACAGCCAGGAGTATCAACATTCTCACACACTAGTTAGTACAGTAGTGTAGAATCTACAGTTCTTTTCCTGTTAGCGCTAGTGCAACCCGTCAAAATAAGAGTCCTGTTTCTATATGATTTTTTATTTATGGTTTATTTATATCGATCTACAGCAACATTATTACTTCTTTTCTTGTTTAATGTGAGAAAATTAACATTGAGTCAAATATAGCTTTTTTTCCTTTTTTTCTTGAATAGCGTAAATTACTTAAATAAAAAAAAAATCAGAAACTCAGTGTTATTTATCAAGCGAGACAGTAGTGAACCAGAGATACTACACAACAAAATAATAAAAACAATGAAAATAATGAATTATAGGACGCAAATTATAGGACTATAGGATAAATTATAGTTTTATATACTGTATGATAGAAAATACAAACAATTTGGTGACTTTTAAAAGTAGTTTTAATTTGCGTGGCTATTTGAAATGTAATTTTGCCATTAAATACTCACTGGAGCCTATCCCAGCTTTTCAATGGGCGCTAGGCACACAGTAACACCCTGGACGGGGCGCCAGTGCATCACAGGGAAGACACACATACCCATTCACCTATAGGGCAATTCAGTGTCTCCAATTAACCTGACTGCATGTTTTTGGACTGTGGGAGGAAACCGGAGCTCCCGCAGGAAACCCACACAGACACGGGGAGAACATGCAAACTCCACACAAAAAGGACCCGGACCGCCCAAACCCAGGACCTTCTTGCTGTGAGGCGACAGTGCTACCCACTTAGCCACCGTGCTGCCCCAGCGTAAATTACTTAAATAAAAATTCGAAAACTCAGTTATTTATCAAGCGAAACAACAGCAAGCCAGAAATAATACACAACGAAATAATAA
Source organism: Trichomycterus rosablanca (assembly GCF_030014385.1). Taxonomy (NCBI): domain Eukaryota; kingdom Metazoa; phylum Chordata; class Actinopteri; order Siluriformes; family Trichomycteridae; genus Trichomycterus; species Trichomycterus rosablanca. The sequence continues at coordinate 3,368,850 of NC_085999.1, forward strand.
AAAAAACATAAATTAAAGGACTTAGTTTTATATACGGTATGATAGAAAGTACCAGTAGCAGGTCAAAAACAAACAAAACAATTTGGTGACTTTTAAAAGTAGTTTTAATTTGCATGTCTATTTGAAATGTAATTTTGCCATTAAAAACTAAAATAGAAAATAATTTAGTCCCGATTTTTCTTTATTGTGGTTTAGTTGGTTTTGCTGGTAATATTAATAGTCATTTTATTTCAGTGTATTATTTTATTTCACTTTATTTGTAGTTTTATATTTAGTTCACTATAATAACACTGTCTTAGATGTTACAGACTTTAAAATGACTAAAAGCCTGGACAAGTAAATATAGTTTTAAATAAAATAAACCAATTTGTTGATAGTTATTAACCCTTTAATAGTCTGCTTAACCATTTGGTTGATCTTACTTTGAGTCTAAATACTTGGGTAAAAATAAGCTGTATTTAAATAACCTTGTTTGGGCCATATCTACTCCTTGGTTGACGTGTGTTAAACTTAAAAATATTGGTAGATGGTTTTAAGAAAACAGCCTTTCTAACCTTTATGTCAACTTGAATCTTGCAGCTGAAAAATCATCCATTAAAAGTTGAATCATTTTGAATTATCATCTCAACTGTTTGGTAGAGGCTCTATAAAAATATTGTGTTTTACGGTGGCCGAGAAGTGCAAAACAAATTTACATTTCAGAAAACAAAATTACAAAAAAACAAAAACAAATTTACAACAAAAGCAAAAACAAATTTACAAGTGCTCGGGTACCCAGTGTTTGTAAATTTGTTTTGGCATATGTAAAAGTGTTTCAGCACTTGTAAATTTATTTTCGGCATATGTAATTTTGTTTTCTAAAATGTATATTTGTTTTGCACTTCCCGGCCGCACATTTCTGACGGAAAAGGCAGGGACAATAAACCGGAAGTGCGTGTTGCTTACCTGCTGTCAATCAAACTGTTTCTCAGCGATAAAGTGAACGGAGTTTGTGATGGTGACGATAAACAAGGTTTTGTCTAGTTTGTGGAAATCATTTCATCCAGTTGACCCGCTATTGTTTTTCTTGTGGAAAGTTTTGTGCAGATGTTTAGACGTGGCGTGTGCATCTCCAGCTACTGTCCGCTCTTCTAAACATCTAAGGAATTCCCACAAGAACAACAAAAGCGAAATAATGAAAATCATTAACACAAAATGGACAAAACATTGTTTATTAGGGACGGAACATTTGATACCGAGGCTTTAAAACTTGTTTCACTTTTGTAACAGTGGACTCAGTGTATCGGAGCTTATATTAAAGCAGCAGGAATGTGCGGATTGATTCAAAGCTTTGGTGCTGTGTTTTATCTCACTCACTATATAAGAGACAATCAAACCAGGGTTACCCACCGTCCTGTAACATACACAATCCTTCTTTATTTGGAGACTAAACACCGCGTTCAGTACTGAACTGATACAGGACGCTTTGTTCCGTATTTTTATCAATGGGAGACGGTGTGGTGTATAAAACAGAAGGAAACTGCTGCTTAATTCATTATATTAAGTAGTGTTCACTTTTATTCTTAGTAACGGTGTGTGTGCGCTGGTTATAGCAGCAGGGGGGACCTTACACAGTCATGAGAACAAAGGTTTTATTTATGGTGTTTAACATTTATTATTTTCATTCTTTATAATAATAAGTCAGAACCATATTTTAGGCAAAACAACGCACTCCGCCCACTGTGCTACTCATACAGCGGTGTATTAAACAGGTTATGTCACGTTACTAAGAATAAAAGTGAACACTACTTAATATAATGAATTAAGCAGCAGTTTCCTTCTGTTTCATACACCACACCGTCTCCCATTGATAAAAATACGGAACAAAGCGTCCTGTATCAGTTCAGTACTGAACGCGGTGTTTGGTCTCCAGATAAAGAAGGATTGTGTATGTTACAGGACGGTGGGTAACCCTGGTTTGATTGTCTCTTATATAGTGAGTGAGATAAAACACAGCACCAAAGCTTCATCAGTCCCGCACATGCTGCTTTAATATAAGCTCCGATACACTGAGTCCACTGTTACAAAAGTGAAACAAGTTTTAAAGCCTCGGTATCAAATGTTCCGTCCCTAATAAACAATGTTTTGTCCATTTTGTGTTAATGATTTTCATTATTTCGCTTTTGTTGTTCTTGTGGGAATTCCTTAGATGTTTAGAAGAGCGGACGGTAAATAGAGATGCACACACTACGTCTAAACATCTGCACAAAACTTTCCACAAGAAAAACAATAGCGGGTCAACTGGATAAAATGATTTCCACAAACTAGACAAAACCTTGTTTATCGTCACCATCACAAACTCCGTTCACTTTATCGCTGAGAAACAGTTTGATTGACAGCAGGTAAGCAACACGCACTTCCGGTTTATTGTCCCTGCCTTTTCCGTCAGAAATGTGCGGCCGGGAAGTGCAAAACAAATATACATTTTAGAAAACAAAATTACATATGCCGAAAATAAATTTACAAGTGCTGAAACACTTTTACATATGCCAAAACAAATTTACAAACACTGGGTACCCGAGCACTTGTAAATTTGTTTTTGCTTTTGTTGTAAATTTGTTTTTGTTTTTTTGTAATTTTGTTTTCTGAAATGTAAATTTGTTTTGCACTTCTCGGCCACCGTACTGAACTGTACTCGACTAAATTACATGAATCATTGTGTTTATGTATATTTAACTGTATCTTTTGAGTATTTTTCTTTGGAAAAATGATATATACATATATATCTTCTTTAGTTCTGTCTGCTGAAAGCTGTCGTCTTCTGTTTCTTTGTTTGCTCTCAGCTTCCTGCAGGTTTGATCATGACTGCTGTTGTTCATGAAGGTTCAGAAGAGACCACAAACAACATCAGAACATGTGGATGAAAAGCCGGCCAGTCTGCTCTCGGAGCTTTAATGGCTTGGCCTGCCTGTTTTATTTCCTATTATGTGGCAGCAGAGAGGGGTGTTTTTAATGTATGGAATTTAAGTGTAGGGTGGAGTTGTATTTAGTAAGGAAGTGTTTTATAGCTTAAAATGGTTAAGGAGATTGAGTGCAAGTGATGGGGAGATGTGGTCAGGGCTGCTGCGGTAAGGAAACCCAAAGCCTGCCGTCTGACCAGCACCACAGTAACAGCATACTTCCAATTCTTCCTCCAAACCTCAGGCCAGTCCTGCCAATTCTTCTCACTGGGTGCCCACAAGCTCCCCTCCTCTTCCTCCCTTTCTGGGATGAATGGAGGCTGCGATGGTCAGTGTGTGTGAACAGTCGGAACTGTGGAATGTCATTCATTCTAATGGTTTTCTACTTTCTTGTGGTTACGTTGCAATTTTATTTTTTTGCCTGTTTTTTTACTCCGTGTTTACATGAATGGCTGAGAGCTGGATTTATGGTGTGTGTTTGTTAGACACTCACACGTACAAATTATTTTCATGAACCCAGTCATGGATGGTTGAATAAACCAGTTACAATTGAATTTCAATTAAATAATATATTTGGACCACTTGGTTTAATATGCAGTTAACCTAACATTTGCTATCCAGGTTATTAAAACATGTTATTAATTATGGATGAAAAGCTATTTCTTTAAATAATTATGTTACAGCATATGTTTTGCACAGAAAATTTCGTTGTATTTTTACACCGATCAGCCATAACATTAAAACCACCTCCTTGTTTCTACACACATTGTCCATTTTATCAGCTCCACTTACCATACAGAAGCACTTTGTAGTTCTACAATTACTGACTGGAGTCCATCTGTTTCTCTGCATGCTTTGTTAGCCTCCTTTCATGCTGTTCTTCAATGGTCAGGACCCCCACAGAGCAGGTATTATTTGGGTGGTGGATCATTCTCAGCACTGCAGTGACACTGACATGGTGGTGGTGTGTTAGTGTGTGTTGTGCTGGTATGAGTGGATCAGACACAGCAGCGCTGATGGAGTTTTTAAACACCTCACTATCACTGCTGGACTGAGAATAGTCCACCAACCAAAAACATCCAGTCAACGGCGCTCCATAGGCAGCGTCCTGTGACCACTGATGAAGGTCTAGAAGATGACCGACTCAAACAGCAGCAATAGATGAGCGATCGTCTCTGACTTTACATCTACAAGGTGGACCAACTAGGTAGGAGTGTCTAATAGAGTGGACAGTGAGTGGACACGGTATTTAAAAACTCCAGCAGCGCTGCTGTGTCTAATCCACTCATACCAGCACAACACACACTAACACACCACCACCATGTCAGTGACACTGCAGTGCTGAGAATGATCCACCACCTAAATAATACCTGCTCTGTGGTGGTCCTGACCTATGAACAGCATGAAAGGGAGCTAACAAAGCATGCAGAGAAACAGATGGACTACAGTCAGTAATTGTAGAACTACAAAGTGCTTCTATATGGTAAGTGGAGCTGATAAAATGGACAGTATGTGTAGAAACGAGGAGGTGGTTTTAATGTTACAGTTGATCTGTGTTTATACAATGACAATTAAGGCATTAATTTATTCATTAATTCATTTATAATTCAAAATATTGTTTTGGATCAATAAAAATCTACCAGCAGTTGTCATAAATCACCCTTTTAATGCAAAATGTTGTCTTATTTATTTTTTTAACCAGTTTTTTTTATCTGGGGCGGCACAGTGTCTCTGTGGGTAGCACTGTCGCCTCGGTTCGATCCCCAGATGGTCCCCAGGTGATCCGGGTCCTTTCTGTGTGGAGTTTGCATGTTCTCCACGTGTCTGTGTGGGTTTCTTCCAGGAGCTCCGGTTTCCTCTCACAGTCCAGTGTGTGTATGTGTGTGTGTGTGCCCTGCGCTGGACTGGCGCCCCGTCCAGGGGGTTACTGTGTGCCTTGCGCCCATTGATAAATAAAGTAAATTGTGTGACTTTGTGTTGCCCTGGGATTGATTCCTTGTATGTGTGAGCATACTTGGCCAATAAAGTCTGATTCTGATTGATTGGTGCCCTGTCCGGGATATGTTTCTACCTTGCATTCATTTAATTATTGTCAATTTATTGTTATTCTAAAACACAGTGCAAGTATAAGAGCAAAATCTTCATTTTTTAATTTACTATGATATTGGTCAACAAAAATCATGCAGTTTTAAAACGAAATGCTATTAATATTATTTGGTTTTTTATTTATGTACTTCTGAATGAACAAGCCAGTCTTTGCATGTGTAATATCAGTAATGATTCCAAGGGGGCAGTATAACCCAGCTTCAGACTGGAGCCATGTATCCACACTTCTGAGCCTTCTGCAGCTTGATGTTTTTTCCTGGGTGCACAGAGCCATGAGGAAATAATAATGGACAGTGGTCAAAGTGGCACTAGCTGTCAAACTCATTTAGGAAGTGGCACTGCCTTTCTTTTTGTTCTGTGCTTCTGCTGTGTTTTTTTGTTGGTCATGCTTGTGTTTTGTGCCCTTTGCTGGGGTAAATGGGCAGATAATTCACAACTCCCACACCCTGCATGTATAAGAGGGTAAATATGAAATTATATAAACCCCCTTTTCAAATGGACCAATCCATAACAGGTCTACTGAGCATGTCCGACCTTCCCAAGCATTATCTAAGGATTCCTAAAACTCAGTTTCAACTTTTCTCCAGGCCAGAATGGTTAATCGAAGCCTGGGTAGGTATTCTGTGTTGTATAGGGTTGGAAACACAAAGTTCAAGAAGAATAAACTGGACCTGCTGCTGGTATTGTCATTTAAAGCAAAGTAAGTGACATTTCGATACGAGTGAGTAACTGGCAGTATTACTGATATAAATGGTGAAAAAAATGTGTGAACTAATGTAAAACTCATGGAATAAAAGTAGTTTGTTCATTCTCTTACAACAACAAAACCAGATATAGATAAATTAGCTTTACGAAGGAAATTCTTCAACATATCTACTAACTCATCTGCAAGTGACGTGAATTAAAGATACAAAATTGCCTGTGACTGTGTTTTATATATATATATATATATATATATATATATATTGTTTTGTATGCATTTTTCTCCCCTTTTTCTCCCTTTTAGCGCGTCCAGTCGTCCCACTGCATCATGCTATGTGGTAAAAAAGAAGAGCCAGATTGCCTCACACGTGTTGAAAGGTCTGCGGTTCAGCATAAATCGTGTGCAGAAGGTGGAGGTTCAAAATTCAGTTCAAAAATATATATTTTGACATGCATATTCAACGTCAGATGTAAAATAGTGGTGCCGAGTAGGTAGACCTGGGCTTGATCTTTTCCACCGGTCACTGTCTCTCGAACTTGAAGTCGACAAAGATGGTAATGATTACAGCCCTACAATTACCATCCACCCCTCACTAAGACTTGCCTTGAAAGAGATTATTTGGAGATGTTTGAGCGAGACGTGTGAATGAGCGGTCGAGTCCGAACACCAGGGTGACGCACGCGGCCGCAAGAGAGCGCTTATAAAATGTGAATCATCTTGCACCCTGCTTTTAGACAAACCATGAAACTGCTGGAATGAGAGGGCACTTCATTTAGCCTCTTTTTTAACTTTCCTGTGGCTGGTAATTCATGCATAGCAGCAAGCAGACCGGATTTTCGGGACAGAAGGCAATGAGGACCGTTGGCCAGGCAGCCTAGCACCCAACTCTGGAGCCCATTAGTGTAGCCACCAAACTGCCGTCCATAATCAACTGGCACCAAAAATTATGGGAGATAAGAGGAGTAGCTCAGGAAAAGAAGACATGAAATTTAAGAGCACTTCATTTCTTTTTTAAGTCTTTTTCTCTTTTATTATAACACTTATGTGTCATAATAACTTATGTTATGTGTATTATAACTTACTTGTGTCAATGTATATATAGTTGCGCGTTAGTGTGTTTTATTCTATTTTTATATTCTTCTTCTACTCTAGTTTTATTGTTTAATTAATGTTTAGTGTTGCACCATGGGTCAGAGAGTAATGTAATTTCAATCCTCTGTATGTCTTGTACATATTGCAGTATTGACAATAAAGCAACTTTGACTTAATTTCTCTTCCCTTATTTTATCATCTAGTTACTTTTTTTTTAATTGTCTCTTCTTTTTTTATCAAGTCTATTTCTGCTTTTGTGTCCTTTTGTGTCCTTCTATAATTTCTTTCTATATTTTCTTGTATTTTTATACCTTGCCTTTTTTCCTTGTTTTAATTGTCAGCTTTTTCTTATCAGAAAGGAACGAGTATAGATCTTTCTTATAGATAACTTTCTTTTTCTTTTTTACTCATTTTTTTATTTATTTTGTACTTCTTAACCAGTCTTAAATGGCCGTATCATCTTTTTCTTTGATCTATCTTCTTTCTTTATGACCTTCCCTTTACTTAACTTGCCTTTTTCATTTTAACTACCTACTTTTTTGTACAATACTTTTTGTATCATGTTTCTTTTGAACACATCTATAACATTTAATTTACAAACTGCATTTTGGGGTGGCACTGTCGTCTCACAGCAAGAAGGTCCTGGGTTCGATCCCCAGGTGGGGCGGTCTGGGTCCTTTCTGTGTGGAGTTTGCATGTTCTCCTCGTGTCTGCGTGGGTTTCCTCCGGGAGCTCCGGTTTCCTCCCACAGTCCAAAGACGTTCAAGTGAGGTGAACTGGAGATACAAAATTGTCCATGACTGGGTTTGAACTTTGTGTGGCGAGTGACTGCTGTTTCTGTCATGAATGTAACCAAAGTGTAAAACATGATGTAAAAATCCTAATAAACGAACAAACTGTATTTCTGGAAAGTTTTCTGCTGGAGAAACTGGCAACTGTCACTATGTGACTGGCAGAATAGATTCCCAGTAATACCAAGGCATTTTGAGAAGGAAGGTTACACCTTCTGTGGTGAAACTGAACATTGGTGCTAATTGGACTTTCCAGCAAGGTTGGTTGACGAATCAGTCCTGGAATATCCTGGAGCGATGTTCTCAGTGTCCAGATTTAAATATGGTGGTAAATAAGACAATAAATGCATGATTAACATGGATTGTGTTTAAGCTGTATTACATTATATTACAGCACCTGTGTCTGCATGTCTTTACTTTATATAAAATGTTGGTTTGTTAACACCATGTCTTGAGATTGTCTTAAGACTTCTGCATGTTTTTTGGAGGTGTAATGAAACCAGAAAAATGGTTCCTCAAGAAAACGACTTGAAGTGAGGTTCTAATTCATGTCTAACCCAAACTACTTGCTCTGGCATACAGTTATAACAAAAGGAAATTTGTGCATTTCTTTCTGAAAGACGAGAAAGAAAGCAAAGTGGATTTTAATTACTGATAACCTTCCACTTCCCGAAACATATCTGTAGATTAAATGGCTGTGAGGTACCTTGCGATAAATTGGCACTCTATCTAGGGTTTATTCTTGACCTGCGCCCAATGTTTCAGAAACAGGTTTCAAACCACCACAACTCTGGTCTAGATGAAGAGTTAAGTAAACGTGAATAAAATTATTTAGGATGACAATCAATGCAACATTAAATACATTAACATTTATTGAACAATTAGTAAGTAATGCTGTGTAGTAAACCATCAGCTAGTTTGCATGACATTACATGAAATTCTATCATTGCTGTCAACTTCTGGTATAGGTTAAATGAAAGCATATTATTAAACTATAACAATATGTACAGTGTAAATATGTATTAAATGTAATTGTAATTGCTTTTTATTGTTTATAATAGAAAGCCATACGACACGGCAGATTGAAATCTGAGTCCAGGCTTCCTCTAATGCATGCAGCCCACTTTGTTACAGCATTACTGAGACCAGCCTTTCCACAACTGATGCATCCCACTTTGTCACTGCATTACCGAAACACATACAATCCTATATATACTGTTTCAGTGAGTTACACACTGTGTTGGAACTTTTTTGCCCTTCACTTCCTCTTCTTTCGAATGGGTACGCTTGTTGACAAATTAAGACGTGTCGTTCAGTTTAAAGCGCCCTGCGTGGATTAGAGCGAGCATTCCTTGGGCGCACAGCAACACATATACACATAGCCTCAGCGCATAATAAGCACTGTCCCAACTGTGTGGTTTGCGTTTCCCCATGCGCAATCGTACAGAAGCCACATGAAAAGCTCCTGGTATTAAAGGACAAGTCTTGGTTGGGAGAGATTTTGTCATGCAAGAAGACTGTGTTTTTCACTTCTTTCTCAGCTTTTTTGGTGAAAATCAGCCACTGCTGCATTAGTCAGGCAAACCACACTTTTCTGCCTCTTTAAAGACCCTCACCACTGGCTTTAAACTAAGCACTGGTTTCAATTAAGGGTAAAATGGGTATTACCTTTAACTGCAAGCAGATAGGTGTTTAATTTTCGGCAGATAAACACCAGCACACAGCAGAAACTAATCAAGATACAGTGAGGAAAACAAGCATTCAAACAGTTTATCAAACCACAGTACTGACGGATGTTTACGGGGTTTGTTATGCCCTGTATGATCTTTCTTTTTAATCACTGTTTAATAATTTTGTCTTTGAAATCATGTGAAATCTTCCACTCAGGTGGTACAGCAGTCCATTACGCTACCTCACCAGCTGAATTGGATGTTCAACAAACACAAATGATCATGCCCAAGAGAGGAAATGGCAGGGCACATAGGGCAGTTGTAGCCTAGTGGTTAAGGTACTGGGCTGGTAACCTAAAGGTCGCTGGTTCAAGCCCCTTCACTGCCAGGTTGCCACTGTTGGGCCCTTGAGCAAGGCCTTTAACCCGCAATTGCTTAGATAATATACTGTCACAGTACTGTAAGTCGCTTTGGATAAAAGCATCTGCTAAATGCTGAAAATGTAAATATAAAATGCCAAATGGGAAAATGCCAATCACCTCTTGCCTCCATATCAGTTTTCACACAGGCTTCACGAGTGTCAGAGACAGGGAGTGCACTGGTGAATTGGATATATATAAATTGAGACAATGCAGGTAGAAAGAAGTCTTACTCCATTGACACCTGAATATCATATCCTCACATATCCAGTTAGTACACAGGTTAAACCTTGCTTCTGTAGTAGCCTCTACTCCACTGGGAGTAGATTTGTTTTTATTTAGCCTTTGAGAATCGGTGAGATTAGCCACTTGTGATAAGTCCTGCTTTAGGTTGAAAATTAAATTCATCCCAAAGAGTTAGATTGGAAAAGTACACTTTACTTTGTGGACAGGGGCATTGTGTTTCTAAAACATGAAATAGCTTTTCCCAATTGAAAGCACATACCTCGAAACTCAACGTCAATTGGTTCTGGGAGTGGTGTTGAGTTTAAAACCTGTTAATGTGTTCCATGGTCCCGTGGAACTGCATATATTTTAGGCTCATGTAAAATAATGGGGTTGTTTTTGAGACATATACTCTGAAAATAACACAAATATAATACAGGGTGGCGCACGAAAAACCGAACCGTCTCCGACCGGCTGGCTCGAGCTATTATACAGGCCGACGCTGTTGCGATCGCAGAAAAGTGTATTGACGCACAAGGAAATAATTTCCAGCACCCCCTCTAACCAGTAAGTACAGAATTTTTGTATTTGCATATCTTTCGTTTCGTGTACAGGATAAGAAACGTACGCCAACGTATGCAAGGCGGTTTGGTTTTTTTATGCGCCAGACTGTATAACAACACTGAAATACAGAAAACAGTTAAAAATCAATAAAAAATACAATAAAACCTGCACTTTAGCTTTACTTCTTTATTGTTTCCTTAGGCTTCTTAATCGTAGAGATGCTTGATCTTGGAATACCGTATTCTGTTCAGTACCGGCGCATTCCCATGAGAAGCAGCACAATTGCTTTTGCACTGCTGTGCCATTATTTCCTATAGAGTGTGGCGGTGCACAAAGCTTAACGTGACTTACTGTACTAAAACAACGAGTGAGGAATTTCATTAGTTAAGAGAACTTATGAGCAGTAATAATTAAGAGAAGTTTAGTGCTCCTGTGTCGTTCTTTTAATACATTTAGTCACGTTAAGCTTTTTTTTTTTTTTTTTTAACAATAAGTGTTTTAGAATTATTCAGAACTTGAGCTTTAACACAAGTTTAAAAGTGAATCAGCTAAACATGGAAACAGCAGCAGGTAATAATTTCTCCTCCACCAAACATTACCTGCTAACAATAGGAAAAGTAAGATAGCATTTTTCTAAAATACACCAAACCCAGTTTTAAACTGTCTGTCAGTTAATGAACGATTCCTTTCAGCTGCTTCAGTTAGTTGCTAACAAAGCAGCTCATTCCTCAGCCGGATATCCTTCCTGACTCAATCCTCCCATTTAACTGGGCTTGGGACCGGCACTAAGGGTGTACTGATATGCCACCAATAGCTGGGTTCACATAACACCATGCACCTTCTGTATTTGTGTGGCCAGCCTGGGATTTGAACCCTTTAACATTCTATCGCATAAGCTCACCGTTTAAACAGGTTGGCAGTCACGTGATTACATGTGACACAATTCAGAAATTGTACTTTCATTTTTTTTAATGTATTTTCTCCCCATTTTTCCTCCCGATTTAGCGCATCCAATTTGTCTTCCGCTGCTGACAGCCACCAGATTTGCATCCAAGGAGAGCATGCCGCTGCCCACGCCTTCTTTACACGTGTACAGCCCTCCTCTTCTCGTCCGCGCTTCCTGCACGGGCGTCTCTTCTGCCAATCAGGGTCCTTACACAGCGTATGAAGACCCACCCACCCACGTATAGTTCGGTCCCCACCATGCAGATACGGTGGCCAATTAGTATCTGCTGCAGGCACTGACAATAATGCCCGCCAGATGGCGCCCAGCCGACCGGTGGCAACACCGAGCCTCGAACCCGGGAGTTCAGAAACTCGGTGCTGGTGCGTCAGCGTGTACTTTCATTGATCTGGAGTCCAATGGGGATGTGCTTATAACTGCTTTAGTCAATGTACAGCCTATGTGTATTTTGCGTGGAGATCTTAGACGTACGGCAACCACAGAAACCCGATCCATGAAGCCTTTGACGAACGGTCATTCGTCTCACATTGCTTTCAGATGCACTTTGGAATTTGCTAGTGAGTGGACTCCGTGAGTCAGTGAGTGCAAGCGATGACTGAGATGAATAGGATGAAACGAGCAAACCCACTTATTAAATGAAGTGGTTACATACTTCATAATTTAATTCATGTTTACGTACTTCTGTATTGCTCTTATCTGTCTACACATCCATAAACCATTGGCTCTTATAGGGCATTATTTATCCACACATTTGTCTGTACATTCATCCATTGATTCCTACCTACCACCTATTTCATTAACCAGGATTTGAAGACAGAAGTGTGTGAAGACAAGAAGAATCCAATATTACAGAGAATCCCAAAATAGACAGCGTTTTATTACAAGCTGGTCCAATGGTGGTGGTGAGGAAATTACAGGGAGCTCTTCTCACACACACGAAAAATTGCAATGCTAAAACCAGGAACCTCAATAAAGGCTGGATTAGAAAATCTTGAGTTTTGAACTCCCCCTATTTAAAAAAAATCTCAATTTTCCCCTTTTTTTCAGAGTTTTGTTTTATGTTGAGCTTCTGCAGGCTGCTTTGTGGCTTCTCTCTCAAGCCTGTGGTAGGAAAATACGCGCACTTGTGGCCAGCCGGGCTGCCACTCCTGAACTTAACATCTGTTGAGAGGAAGATGTTGAAAGGGGTAAGAGAAGGCATGAAAAAAACCTGCCAATCTCATGTTCAGATTTTTAAATTTGTGTCATGTGTTGAGCTGGGGCACATAAACAGGGTCCTTGAGACGAGTTTAAGTGAGGAAAGACCGCCGGGTCTTTAGATCTTTAAGGCGCTTCTATGGTTTCATCTTTTTGTGGTAGACAACATCAAAGACGAAGAAGGAAATGAGTTTGTTTGTGGATACTTACTCAGGATTCACTTCCTGTTCTGGACTGGACATTCAGTGACTGCTTGAATAGCTTATATTTTCAGTGTCTGAATGAGCAACAGGTGTAATTTGTGCTTTAATGTAAATGACATTAACTACTTGTACACAACATGCTTTTATAACCTCTAGATTTGATTACAGTTGCTGGCTGTCGTGCAGCTTCTATAATTAGCTTCAGATTGTTCTGAATACTGCAGCTTTTATTCTTAATAGAAAACATATATCAGATAATATTTTCCTGGTCTAATTTAACTCACGCTGGCGGCCCGTCAGGTTCCACAGTGACCTGTTAGGTTCCGGCAAATGGCCTTTAGAACCCCAAATGGATTAAACCTTTCATACCAGGACTTCTGTTAATCTCCCAGTTCATATGTTAAAGGTCTAAACTCTGAAATTAAATGTAGATGCAGTAGAAGATATTAGCATTATTACTGTCTTTGTTGAACCTGGATTATCTATAGCTCTAAGTAAAGAGTTGCATTTATCATAGATTACATATGAAGAGTGTAGAAAGCTGGTTAGGATTCAGTCCACCTTGGGAAGCGTTACTCTAAAACTCTTAAACTGCATGCATATTACACCGATCAGCCATAACATTAAAACCACCTCCTTGTTTCTACACTCACTGTCCATTTTATCAGTTCCACTTACCATATAGAAGCACTTTGTAGTTCTACAATTACTGACTGTAGTCCATCTTTTTCTCTGTATGTTTTTTTTAACCTGCTTTCACCCTGTTCTTCAATGGTCAGAACCCCCACTCTATTAGACACTCCTACCTAGTTGGTCCACCTTGTAGATGTAAAGTCAGAGACGATCGCTCATCTATTGCTGCTGTTTGAGTTGGTCACTTTCTAGACCTTCATCAGTGGTCACAGGACGCTGCCTATGGAGCACTGTTGACTGGATGTTTTTGGTTGGTGGACTATTCTCAGTCCAGCAGGGACAGTGAGGTGTTTAAAAACTCCAGCAGCGCTGCTGTGTCTGATCCACTCATACCAGCACAACACACACTAACACACCACCACCATGTCAGTGTCACTGCAGTGCTGAGAATGATCCACCACCTAAATAATACCTGCTCTGAGGGGGTCCTGACCATTGAAGAACAGGGTGAAAGGGGGCTAACAAAGCATGCAGAGAAACAGATGGACTACACTCAGTAATTGTAGAACTACAAAAAGCTTCTATATTGTAAGCTTTTGTGGGGTGTTTTCCGGTCTGCAGTGGTCCAAGGAAGGAACAGTGGTAAACCGGTCATGGGCGGCAAGGCTGACCCGTGTGGCCCGATCCAACAGACGAGCTACTGTAGCTCAGATTGCTAAAGAAGTTAATGCTGGTTCTGATAGAAAAGTGTCAGAATCCATGCCTTGACAGGTCAGGACTGTTTTGGCAGCAAAAGGGGGACCAACACAATATTAGGAAGGTGGTCATAATGTTTTGCCTAAACAGTGTATACATATACAGGTGTAAAGTACTGCTTCTAAGCTGGGGTCAGAGCACAGGGTCAGTCATTGTAGCATGGAGCAGAGAGGGTTAAGGGCATTGCTCAAAGGCCCAACACAGTTGATAGTCCAAAGCTCTAACCACTAGGCTACAACTGTCCGGTTTATCCATTGAAAATCCAATCCATGGCTCAATAAAGTGAAGTCAAATGGTGACATGAGTGATTTACAGTTGTTTAAAGTGTTAAAAGGATTAAAAAAGACCAAAAGTTACAAATCTTGAGATTTATCTCCATTGACATTTATAGAATTGATAATGTCTAGATTTTACATCAGTAAAAATGATTATAGGTCTTGTGAAAATGGCAGCCAGGTTAATTAAGCAATAGAACACGAGAGGTCGTGTGTTATCGCGAATAACATCACGGCTGTGATTTGGTCGCAGGTACGAGCCGCTGCTATTGCAACGGTAAAAATTCCCTACCCTGCCTTAACACAGTAGGCTAAAAAAGGCATATAGTTTAACACTACAAAGCAGACATCCCAAGTTGCAAAAACTCATTTCAGGGAGGTAAGAAGAACAAGAAGAAGAAGGCAAGAACCTCCGAAGGGAAAAAAAAGAAATAAAAAACCTCTCGCACACACCAAAGGATTATGGGTGATAACAGAACTTTTAGGAGCTGCTAACTGAGCTACTAAACTAACTGTTCGCGTCACAAACACATTCATGTTCCCTACACAGTGCACTAGATTGTGTATCAGATCACGGATTGATGTTCCCTACATAGTGCACTAGACAATATATTAGACAATTGATTTATGTTCCCTACACAGTGCACTAGATTGTATATCAGATAACGGATTTAAAACGCGATCGGGAAAAAAGTCTGTGTCGCCTGAGTGCGCGTTTGTGTGCATGAAGCTTGTCGTTACTGGCAACGCGTCAGCGGAGTGATACAGTTGTGGTGTGAAAAGGCCGTGCTGTTATCACAAACATCAGCACGGTTAGAACGCTTCTCAACCAATCAGATTGTAAGGTCGGAACTAACTGTTGTATAACAGACGATACATGTATAAAGTAAAATTGGTATTACTCATTATTATTATTATTACGTTTTTTACACAGTCATCCACCAACACTGGCACATTGGAAAGAGCAGCAGCCCGGTGGTGGCCCTGGGTATTGTGGGTCACTCCCTACATGCTGCTAATTGGCGTAATCACAGCAGTAATGAAGTACGGTGGTTTCTCCGAGTGTGATTACAGGTCATCAGCTCCCAGAGGAAATGAGGGGTTGGGGAGTGGAGGAATTTTCTGTGATATGGGTGTTGTTTGGCTTTTACAGGCTGCACGATTAAGGCGTGTGCTGTTGTTTTGACGCTTTTGCTGATGGTCGCTGCTGTCAGGCATTCTTCTGGGAAGTAAACAACCTCGCCTGCACGAGTGCCGATGGCCTTTGATTTCCATCGGCTTCCTTGTTCAAGTCATATCTCTGGATATCTAAGAGTGCCGCTTTCTGCTGAATGTTTTACTGTGGGTGGAAGTGTGATACACTATATGGTCTGAAATATTTGGACACCTGCCCATGAGCCAAAAGAGCATTGTGTGGCTGGGCACTGATGTTGATCACGAAAGCCTCAATTGATGTTCCAGAGCTGTTCAGTGGGGCTGAGGTCAGAACTCTCTGGTGCAGGTCACTGGTTTTCTTCATGTCTTTAAAGACTATAGGGGCACAGTCATGCTGAAACTGAAAAAAAATCCAAAATTTGCTCCAAAACTGGCATATACACCAATTAGCCATAACATTAAAACCATCTCCTTGTTTCTACACTCACTGTCCATTTTATCAGCTCCACTTACCATATAGAAGCACTTTGTAGTTCTACAATTACTAACTGTAGTCCATCTGTTTCTCTGCATGCTTTGCTAGCCCTTGTTAGCCTTTGTCAGGACCCCCACAGGACCCCCACAGAGCAGGTATTATTAGGTGGTGGATCATTCTCAGCACTGCAGTGTTACAGACATGGTGCTGGTGTGTTATTGTGTGTTGTGCTGGTATGAGTGGATCAGACACAGCAGCACTGATGGAGTTTTTAAACACCTCACTGTCACTACTGGACTGAGAAAAGTCCACCAACCAAAAATATACAGCCAACAGTGCCCCGTGGGCAGCGTCCTGTGACCACTGATGAAGGCCTAGAAGATGACCGACTCAAACAGCAGCAATAGATGAGCGATCGTCTCTGACTTTACATCTACAGGGTGGACCAACTAGGTAGGAGTGTCTAATAGAGTGGACAGTGAGTGGACACGGTATTTAAAAACTCCAGCAGCGCTGCTGTGTCTGATCCACTCATACCAGAACAACACACACTAACACACCACCACCATGTCAGTGTTACTGCAGTGCTGAGAATGATCCACCACCTAAATAATACCTGCTCTGTGGTGGTCCTGTGGGGGTCCTGACCATTGAAGAACAGGGTGAAAGCAGGCTAAAACAGTATGTAGAAAAACAGATGGACTACAGTCAGTAATTGTAGAACTACAAAGTGCTTGTATATGGAAGGTGGAGCTGATAAAATGGACAGTGAGTGTAGAAACAAGGAGGTGGTTTTAATGTTATGGCTGATCAGTGTAATTTCCTTTATATAAGTGATTTATTACATCTGTTTAGCGATCAATGCCCACCTCAAACAAGTTACAAACAGAATGAACCACTGAGTATTTTAACCTACTAGAAAAACAAACAAAAACAAACATAAAAAACTCATTTATAAATCCCCTCAAATGACTGGCATGAATATTTAACCACACCCATCATTTTACATCGTAATATCTTTATAGAAAAGGACAATAAAGATAAACTGTAAAGGCAATTGAAGGTGAACATGTGCAATCCAGCAGGATAATGATCTCTTTTAATTACAGCAGCAGGAGTCTGGTCGCCCAATCAATTCAGAGAACTGCTCAGCTACACAGTGCTGGCTGTCTGCTCCCTACAACAGAATCCTGTTTATAGATAGATAGATAGATAGATAGATAGATAGATAGATAGATAGATAGATAGACAGATAGACAGATAGATAGATAGATAGATAGATAGATAGATAGATAGATAGATAGATAGATACAGTAGATAGACATATATATATATATATATATATAGACAGACAGATAGATAGATCGATAGACATATAGATAGATAGATAGACAGACAGACAGACAGACAGACAGACAGACAGACAGACAGACAGACAGATAGATAGATCGATAGCTCGATAGACAGATAGATAGATAGACAGATAGATAGATGGACAGATAGATCAATAGACATATATATAGACAGATAGACAGATAGATAGACAGATTTAGCAGATGCTTTTATCCAAAGCGACTTACATTACAGTTACACTATACAGTCTGAGCAACTGAGGGTTAAGGGCCTTGCTCAAGGGCCCAACAGCAGCAACATAGCAGTGGTGGGGCTTTTCCCAGCAACCTTTGGATTACTAGTCCTGTTCCTTAACCACTAGGCTACAGCTGCCTCAATGCCTCTTAGCAATGTATGGTCAATGTATTTGTCATCACAAACTACCTGCACGTCTTATCTTATTTTAGCTATTCTTATTTGTGAAATATTTTAATCAGCAATTCTATTTGCACCAAACTTCATGTTCTTTTATCATTAGCACACAATCATTCCAGATATTAGTATAAAGCTGTAGTATGGACTAGTGAATGACTGAAAGTTTAATTCTATATAAAAAATAATAAAGGATTAAAATATTGACTGTGCGTACCTGTTTTACAGTCCAGTTAAAGTTAAAAGCCTGCTAACACCCCGCTACAAGCTCTGTGTCTCGTCATCTGCTCCTGCACTCACTGATGGAAACACGGATGTTATTTTGGGCAGCACCGTGTATACTTTGGCATCGCCGGGCACCACTTAGATATTTTTGTTTGGACTTTTTTAAACACAGCTAAATGATTTGTATTATCTTTGATTAACTACCCATGAAAACTAAGGAGCCGAGCCGGCTCGGTCAGTGTCTGAATTTCAGCGTCTGTGAGGAACTAATAAATACATGGAGTAAAAAGTGATGGACAATCGCTTCATTAGTGCCAACACCTTCTTTAGTGTTTTTTTTTTGCAGATGTGGCTTTACTATTGCTGCTGGTGGGATTATTTTAAATATAAAATGTTCCATTAACAATCTGTCCCTAAATTTAAATGTTTTTAACCAGTGGTCACTTTGTATTGTATGCATTTAAACATACACCGATCAGCCATACACTCTCTATCTATTTTTACCATATAGAAGCACTTTGTAATTCTACAATTACTGTCTGTAGTCCAGCTGTTTCTCTGCATGCTTTGTTAGCCCCCTTTCACCCTGTTTTTCAATGGTCAGGACCCCCACAGGACCACCACAGAGCAGGCATTATTTAGGTGGTGGATCATTCTCAGCACTGCAGTGACACTGACATGGTGGTGGTGTGTTAGTGTGTGTTGTGCTGGTATGAGTGGATCAGACACAGCAGCGCTGATGGAGTTTTTAAACACCTCACTGTCACTGCTGGACTATAGTCCACCAACCAAAAATATATCCAGCCAACATAGCGCCCCGTGGGCAGCGTCCTGTGACCACTGATGAAGGTCTAGATGATGACCGACTCAAACAGCAGCAATAGATGAGCGATCGTCTCTGACTACATCTACAAGGTGGACCAACTAGGTAGGAGTGTCTAATAGTGTGGACAGTGAGTGGACACCGTATTTAAAAACTCCAGCAGCGCTGCTGTGTCTGATCCACTCATACCAGCACAACACACACTAACACACCACCACCATGTCAGTGTCACTGCAGTGCTGAGAATGATCCACCACCTATCTATCTATCTATCTATCTATCTATCTATCTATCTATCTATCTATCTATCTATCTATCTATCTATCTATCTATCTATCTATCTATCTATCTATCTATCTATCTATCTATCTATCTATCTATCTATCTATCTACATTCACATATATGTGTAATTCTGACATTTAATTAATTTAGTTTTTTGTAATTGGTAGAAAACTAAAGTACCCAAAAGAAACCAAATGACACGAGTAAAAGATACAAAACTCTCTAAAATCACCAGAGGAAAGTATCAAACCCACAATACCTGCTGTTCCACCAAACTTAATACAGTACATGTTAGTTATGTTGAAATGATTCACACACCTTTACAAGTAAATTAAAGGCAACACTTTTACATGAGTAAAGAGTTTAATATAATTTAATTTGCCTAGCAAATATTTAGAAGACATTTTTCCACTTTTACCACTTTCATTAAAACAACCTTCACTGAGGAATGAGTGACTCACAGATGGGTTATTTTAATTCTCTGTAATGTGGTGCTGTTCGTTTAGCTTATTTTTCTGAGTCTCACTTTCCTTAAATTTCTCTATGGATGATAAACTCGCCCACATTCTGCAAACCTTAAAACAAACACCTAGCTACATTTAGGACAGCCGGTTGCCATGTGTCTTTACACACAGATGATGAAATAGGACATTCACCATCAAAGTCCACTGTGTGGTATTTCTAGAGAATAATTTTCCTCCATCTGAAACGCAGAAAAAAGGAGTCTTGTTTTCGGCTTGTTTGCCATGGTCAGCCTGTCTTTACGTGAAGAAGAACGAGCCGAGTCTTCTGTGTTCCCCTTCCCAACCCTAGATTCAACCCCAGACTCCGTCTGCTCCTACGCTGAGCATCTTAAATAGGGCCAGTATGGGGTTTATAGCGGAGAGCATAAGTGAGAGAGTGTGTATGTGCGGTGAGGAGGGCAGAAGTGGTAAAGCTGTAAATAATGCTGTTTATGGTGGTTGGATACTTTTGAAGGCAGTACTATGCTCAGTTCAGCTGAACGAGGATTGTCTGATAATGTGTTATAAAGCGGTGCTGTCTCAAAGATAGGGCGCAATAAAACACCTCGCAGTGAACAGAAAAACATGAACACTGACGAGAAATTACAGTGACCAAGTAATCGCTTTAGATTCCACTAATCTGTTTCCCTGAAAGTCTCATGAACTGACAGTTTTATGTGCCACGTATCCAGTGAGGTTACTTGTTCCTTAAAAGTAAATATATTTAGTAAATTACAGTAACAATACTTGGCTGTGAATAATCTATTGTTTATTTTTCCATGCCTGCAAAAGGGCGAGGTAATTTAAAACATTTGAAACAGTATTGCAGCACATTACCCAGATTCTTACCCAGTATTACCAGCAACGTTTTAGATCCAGTGCTTTAATAGTCAGCCACCTCCTTGTTTCTACACTCACTGTCCATTTTATCAGCTCCACTTACCATATAGAAGCACTTTGTAGTTCTACAATTACTGACTGTTGTCCATCTATTTCCCTACATAGCATTTTAGCCTGCTTTCATGCTGTTCTTCAATGGTCAGGACCCCCACAGGACCACCACAGAGCAGGTATTATTTAGGTGGTGGATCATTATCAGCACTGCAGTGACTATCACATGGTGGTGGTGTGTTAGTGTGTGTCCAGCGCTGCTGGAGTTTTTAAACACCTCACTGTCACTGCTGGACTAAGAATAGTCCACCAACCAAATACATCCAGCCAACAGCGCCCCATGGGCAGTGTCCTGTGACCACGGATGAAGGTCTAGAAGATGACCGACTCAAACAGCAGCAATAGATGAGCGATCGTCTCTGACTTTACATCTACAGGGTGGACCAACTAGGTAGGAGTGTCTAATAGAGTGGACAGTGAGTGAACACGGTATTTAAAAACTCCAGCAGCGCTGCCGTGTCTGATCCACTCATACCAGCACAACACACACTTACACACTACCACCATGTCAGTGTCACTGCAGTGCTGAGAATGATCCACCACCTAAATAATACCTGCTCTGTGGTGGTCCAGTGTGGGTCCTGACCAGTTCCTGTATTCTGCTGCATTCAGCCAAATCTTACCAGTCTCCCAGTCCCTCACCTACAAAGCACAATATTGCCACCACAGTACATGTCTTTCACCAGATATAGTGCTTGCTGTTATGTCTAGAGTCCAATTTTAATTTAGTTAGTCCATAAACTTTTCAGTACTCAGGGCCGTCATGTGACTTTTACCCAACATGGTTTTTAGATGGTTTTTAGCTCAATATGATCTTTGATCTCTGCACAGGACTTTCTTTCAGAGTGACTCTTTTTTTTTTTACCTCTCTAACCAAAACCCTTATTGCCTGGTTGCCAAAATTGGCTGATAGCCAACTCATAAAAGGTTCAAGGTTGTGCCAAGCTTGTTCCATTTTAAAATTAAACTTGGGAACAATCAAAGCTACAGATATCATTTTATACCCATGCCTTGTCAGTTCCTTGGACTTTGTTTTTTGTGCCGACATTGGTGGTGTAAATTGTGGGCCATTATAGATATACGTAGATGTGTGCCTATGCAAATGTGCCATAAATCGAAATTGGAACAGGTGGACTCTGAGTGAGTGTTAGACACATCTCAAGTATTAAAGCATAAACAAGATACACCTGACCACAATCTAGAGTGTCACAGCAATTGGTTAACGTTTATGAATGTCTAAAAAACTAAAACATGTTTTTACTTTATCATTAGGGGTGATTAAGTGTAGATTATTGGGTGGAAATTACATAAATCTCAAAGAACACAATAGGTCAAGGTGTTTAAATACAAACCCCATTTCCAAAAAAAAAAAGATGGAATTTTTTTTTTGTAAAATGCAATAAAACCAAGAATCTCTGATTTGCTATTTCATGTGGATCTTTGATTAAATGACAAAAGTACCAATAAATTATCTCCAATAATTTGGCTGACCAACTTAATTATATTTTGTAAATATATAATAAATAATTTGAGACAGTCGTAGCCTAGCAGAAAGAGCTTCAGAAGATTGTGGGTTCGAATCTTGGCTTTGCCAAGCCACTACTGGGCCCTTGTGTAAGGCCCTGAACCCTCTCAGTTCCAGAGACGCCATACAATGACTGACCCTGTGCTCTGACCCCAGCTTTTAAACAAGCTGGGATATGCGGAAAAAATCATTTCATTGTACTGTACACGGGGCGGCACGGTGACTCGGTGAGTAGCACTGTCGCCTCACAGCAAGAAGGTCCTGGGTTCGATCCCCAGTCTGGGTCCTTTCTGTGCAGAGTTTGCATGTTCTCCCCGCATGTCTTTCTTCCGGGAGCTCCAGTGTCCTACCACAGTCCAACATGCAGTCGGGTCAACTGGAGACACTGAATTGCCCTTTAGGTGAATAGGTGTGTGTATGTGTGTCTGCCCTGCGATGGACTGGTGCCCCGTCCAGGGTGTTACTGTGTGCCTTGCACCCACTGAAAAGCTGGGATAGGCTCCAGCACCACGACCCTAATTGGATAAGCGTTTAAGAAAGTGAGTGAGTGAGTGTACTGTACACATGTAGATTTATATATGGCACATAAATGCCTTCTATTTAATTTGGCAAACTCGATTTATTACTATTATGGGCAGCATGATGGTACATCTGTAGGTGCCAAACAACAAAAATTGTTCTGGTGATTTCTGGTCATGTAAGTTTGCATGTTCACCCGGTCTGCACATGGGTCTCCTACAGGTCACAGAGTTTCTCCAACCTCCCAATGTTGCCCACTAATAAACTAAAGCTTTTTTATCTTTAAATGTGGCACAGTGTCATATTTTTGAGTCGTGTATTGTAAATAATTGTTTAATAAATCCAGCATTTATCTTAACGAACACAAATGAAGGTGGTAAAAGAAACAAACTGGCATTCACATTTTCCTGTACATGTTTGACATGAGTAGAAATAGATTCTCAGGAAATGGTCCATGGTGGCTAAGTTAACCCAGACAGTGGTAACGGCTCTTGCTGCAAAAATCAATATTGACCATTGAGGTAATTTTAAATACCCCGACATGACTGACCCTCAGTGGGCTGTCTGTCAACAGCTAGGCTTTGTGAATTGGATTACCCCATTGAGGTGGGCTGAAATGTAATTTTGTTACTCCAATATTTATCCCTTACCACTGTACTGCTGACCTCTGCTGTGCTGTGGATGAACAGTAACACATTAAAATGACTCCTGGAATAATAAACAGCTTATATTAATGTTGTTTTCTTGTGAGCTGTGCATGACGGTAACATCTGTATGCCATTTTTCGTACAAAATCTTGTACGGGTTATTAACTTGTTTTTAGATGGCACATTATTTCTGATGAATAGTCTCAGTCGAGCAGCTTTCATTCTGTTCTGCTTCTCTGCCTTGTCAATCAATGAGGAAAAATTGCTTAAATCTTTCTGTTAGCCATGAATGTAATTGCAGCTTGCCAAGATGTTACTAAATATGCTCTCACTGGCTTTCTGGTTTTGTTTTTTCCTCCCCTTTTCCCCTTTTGAAGGAGTTATAATTGGTGGAGACACAGTGTCAGGATTAGAGGCTGGAAGTTTTATACCCTAACACCCCCCTTAAACCACAGAGCCCCCCTTCCTCTCTAGAATCCAGGCTGTACTGCACGTTTTGTGAGGGATCTACAGACCCTTTATTTATTCTGCTTCTCAGAAGCTCTGTTCTGTCCCCATCTCACACCTACAAATCCCTCCTTCCGAACACGGCTGTGAACATGCTACTACATACAATACCAGCAGGTATGATGGTACCATCACTTTATTAGACCAGACTTCAGACTGGGTCATCACTGGCTTCCCTTTCCGCTGCACTGCTCTTACCTCCCTCCAAGCTGTTTATTATACAGCATGCAGAAGTTACACTTCAGCCAATTATGATAATTATAGGGAAAGCAGAAAGGGTAAATGTGGTCATGTATATCTGGGTAATTTAGGTGTTGGCATCTCAACACACGTTTGAATCTGTAATATGGAGACTGCAAAAGGACCAAGTACTACTCCTAAAATCTGAAAGTCTAATAGCTCAATGTGTACACCTTAGTTCTTTTGAAGGATGAAAAGATCTACTAATATCAGTCTAATATT
The DNA here is from genome assembly GCF_030014385.1 of Trichomycterus rosablanca. NCBI lineage: Eukaryota > Metazoa > Chordata > Actinopteri > Siluriformes > Trichomycteridae > Trichomycterus > Trichomycterus rosablanca. Next base: position 3,393,226 of record NC_085999.1, read on the forward strand.
CCAGTATCTTTCTACACCGATCAGCTATAACATTAAAACCACCTCCTTGTTTCTACACTCACTGTCCATTTCATCAGCTCCACTTACCATATAGAAGCACTTTGTAGTTCTACAATTACTGACTGTAGTCCATCTGTTTAGCCCCACAGGACCCCCACAGAGCAGGTATTATTTAGGTGGTGGGTTATTCTCAGCACTGCAGTGACACTGACATGGTGTGAGTAGATCAGGCACAGCAGCGCTGCTGGAGTTTTTAAACACCTCACTGTCCCTGCTGGACTGAGAATAGTCCACCAACCAAAAATATCCAGCCACAACAGCGCCCTGTGGGCAGCGTCCTGTGACCACTGATGGAGGTCTAAAAGATGACCGACTCAAACAGCAGCAATAGATGAGCCATCGTCTCTGACTTTACATCTACAAGGTGGACCAACTAGGTAGGAGTGTCTAATAGAGTGGACAGTGAGTGGACACGATATTTAAAAACTCCAGCAGCGCTCCTGTGTCTGATCCACTCATACCAGCACAACACACACTAACACACCACCACCATGTCAGTGTCACTGCAGGGTTGAGAATGATCCACCACCCAAATAATACCTGCTCTGTGGTGGTCCTGTGGGGCTAACAAAGTATGTAGAGAAACAGATGGACTACAGTCAGTAATTGTAAAACTACAAAGTGCTTCTATATGGTAAGTGGAGCTGATAAAATGAGGTGGTTTTAATGTTATGGCTGATCAGTGTATTTTGGGTCAGTTAACATTTAAGCAAAATGTTGATTTATAGAAAGTTTATGATTCTACCCAGTTAAATGACAGCCAACAACCTGGGGAGGGCTCGTACTCCTTTAAAAGTTTTTCAATGTCATTTATAAATCTCGACAAATATAAGACAAGCCTTTAAGTTCCACTGAACAGTAGCGATTTTCACCTTGCAACCCAACCACGGATAACATTTCTGCCCGGTTTTCTTTAATTAGTAAAATCATGAATGCTGACCTTACATGAGGCGAGCAGCGCTGGCAGCTACTTAAATATTTGTCTGGGTTCTTTTGTGGCTTCCAGAATAAGTCACCAGGTTTCATGTATACTCAGGTTATCTTAGTCTAGTATTAAAAATACGCCAATGTAGAAGAAGTTGGGAGGGAAGAAATACTTTTTCAGAGTAATCTATACTGTCATTTGTAGGAGACGTGTTTCATTGACACACTATTGTCACAACATTGTAGGGAAAATGCCACAATTCACAATTTACTCGTAGTCTAATAATTATGCAGTACTGGGGCAGAGGTGGCTTAGTGGTTAAGGTACTGGGCTAGTGTTCAGAAGCTTGCTGGTTCAAGCCCCCTACTTCTGCCAGGTTGCCACTGTTGGGTCCGTCAGTCAGAAAGTGTCTGCTAAATGCCATAAATATAAGGTAGTTATAGTATAGTATAGTTATGCCAAAAATATCAGCAGTTAAGGTGTTGGATTAGTCATCAGAAAGTTGCCTGTTCAAGCCCCACTATTGCCAAGTTGCCACTGTTGGACCCCTAAGCAAGGATTTTAACCCACAGCTGCTTGAATTGTATTCAGTAATAACTGTAAGCCGCTTTAGATAAAAGCATATGTTAAATGCCATACATGTATACTGTAAAAAATGCTATATTACTTTAAATATTAGAAATGTACTTTATAAACTATACACTCTCTCACTCATTGTCTTCACCGCTTATCCAATCAGGGTTGCTGGAGCCTATCCCAGCTTTTCAATGGGCACAAGGCACACAGTAATATTTACATTTACATTTTCATCATTTAGCAGACGCTTTTATCCAAAACGACTTACACAATGAGCAATTGAGGGTTAAGGGCCATGCAAACTAAGCACACAAAGGACCTGGACCACCCCACCTGGGGATCGAACCCAGGACCTTCTTGCTGTGAGGCGACAGTGCTACCCACTGAGCCACCGTGCCACCCAAGCGATTCTTTAACACTACTGGTGCTTAATGTGAGTACCCTACACTTTATAAACTATATAAAAGAATTTAATATAAAAATGAAATGCCGGTGGTAGACCATACTTTTTGTTTAAGCCCATGGAACAAACGCTGGAGGTGAACAACACGGTGTATACGGTGTAGCAGAAGTACTAGTGTTAATTGTGCAAACAATAAATCCTCCTTTTAGAGATTCAATAACCAGATTAACAACAAAATAAAGAAATGCTTACTTGATTACTTTAACTACTAGAATAAATTAATGTAAAGCTCCAGTGTTATGGATACGTCAGCACAAAAATAGCACTGGTAAAGTATGATGCCACGTAAATCCTATACTAAGATCTTTATTTTTAGACTATACTACTACATATGTGCATAATTCAACCATTTATTGACCAACTTTAACAAATGTTCTTATTGTGCTATGTTGCCAGTATATAGAAACATTATTAAACAGTATACACCGATGAGGCATAACATTATGACCACCTCCTTGTTTCTACATTCACTGTCAGCTCCACTTACCATATAGAACCACTCTGTAGTTCTACAATTACTGACTTTAGTCCATCTGTTTCTCTGCATGCTTTTTAACCTGCTTTCACCCTGTTCTGCAATGGTTAGGACCCCCACAGGACCCCCACAGAGCAGGTATTATTTAGGTGGTGGATCATTCTCAGCACTGCAGTGACACTGACATGGTGGTGGTGTGTTAGTGTGTGTTGTGCTGGTATGAGTGGATCAGACACAGCAGCGCTGATGAAGTTTATAGACGCCTCACTGTCACTGCTGGACTGAGAATAGTTCACCAACCAAAAACATCCAGCCATCCTGTGACCACTGATGAAGGTCTAGAAGATGACCGACTCAAACAGCAGCAATAGATGAGCGATCGTCTCTGACTTTACATCTACAAGGTGGACCAACTAGGTAGGAGTGTCTAATAGAGTGGACAGTGAGTGGACACGGTATTTAAAAACTCCAGCAGCGCTGCTGTGTCTGATCCACTCATACCAGCACAACACACACTAACACTGAGAATGATCCACCACCTAAATAATACCTGCTCTGTGGTGGTCCTGTGGGGGTCCTGACCATTGAAGAACAGGGTGAAAGCAGGCTAAAAAGGTATGTAAAGAAACAGATGGACTACAGTCAGTAATTGTAAAACTACAAAGTGCTTCTATATGGTAAGTGGAGCTGATAAAATGGACAGTGAGTGTAGAAACAAGGAGATGGTTTTAATGTTATAGCTGATCAGTGAATAGTCAAAATTATTGTTGGTGTTGATGGTAAATAACACTCAGTTGCCCATTACAGAAATAAGTGTGTATACTTGTTGATCAGTTATACCATAAATGACCATAGATCACTAACAGTTACTTTATTGGGTAACACCAGTCTGCTCTGATGTTGTATAGAACACGCCCGAAGGTGTAAGACAGGTAAAGGAGTGCAATCAATCAATCTCCATCATCGCCTTTTCCTGCCAGCCTTGTTAACTCACAGGCCACTCCTCGCAGGGCGCTGCACTCCTGGTGCACTCTACCTTCTCCACTACAAGCACTTCCTGTCTCAACAGCACGGCCTGGGCAAACAGAGCACACAAAAGCCCTACAGTGTCATGGCCGGTGAGCCAGACGTGTGATAGTGTGTAAGCTCGGTACACTGGACTGTCTTAGAAACTCTCCTGGGGCCTCATGGGATGCTTTAGGTTAGAAATAAAAATAGAAATCAGCAGTATCTTATAATCAATTTTAATACTATTTACATATTAAATTCTGATATGTGGGAGAACGATCAGAAGACATGGCAACACACACATTATAAGGTCAAAAGTATTTGGACACCTGATCATTCGCTTGTTGGACGTCCCATTAAAACAGAGCGACCTCTATGTAATCTCTTTAGCTATAATAATAGCTACTCTTCTGAGAAGGCTTCTTAAAAGAAGAAGCATGTCTGTGGGATTTTGTGCCCATATCGCTGAGCACTAAAGTTGGTCAAGAAAGCCTCCCTCGATGTTCCATTTCATTCCCGGGCTGTTCAGTGGGGCTGAGGTCAGGGCTCTGCGCAGGCCACTGGAGTTTCTTTAAACCAATGTCTGTATAGACACTTGGTCAAAACCTTTATCACCCATGTGAAAAACCAATGGTCCCCCTAAACCAGGCATGTCCAAAGTCTGGCCTGCGGGCCGGTCGGTTTCTATACGGCCCGCGTCTTCTGTCTTAAATTGCATTACTTGTGGCCCACCAGTCAAACAGAAAAAACAGTAAATTATCGTCGCTGTCTGATTAAAATCACTGTTAGCGGTTTTCACTTTTTTACATGTGTTGATTGTGGGTATAAATCTCTGTCTGTCCATAACAGCAAATATCAAAATGACCAATTAAAAGATGAATGAAATCACACAAACTCTTTAACGAGTATTTCCATTTTTCCGCCTCCTTCCCCTCCGGTACTGTTTGAGAAAGAAGCGAAACTTGTTGCTGCGTGATGTTTCATCTCTACAGTTTATTCAGGTTATTCAATCACATGGTTGTAAACATGATTTATATTTGTGAAGTTTGTAGTGTTTTAAACACTGGGTTACACTGGGTTTCTGTTTGAGGTTTTGCCACCACTGCATCTCGATAAGATTCATGTCAGGATCTTCACTCCACCAGTCCAAAACCTTCAAGTCTCTCAAGTTCAAGTTTCGGGATCTTTTCAGTGATGTGTCTTAACTAGGGCTGTCAAACGATTACAAATTTTAATTGCGATTAATCTCAGAATTTCATATAGTTAATTGCGATTAATCGCATTAAAAAAAATCTGTATAAATGTTATAGAAAACAAGGATTTTTAAGTGAAATGTTACAATTAAAATGGTGAACACATTTTATGCTAAATGTACTTATGTTAAAAACTGCTGGGACAAGAGAAAACTGTAAGGGAGTTTTATTCACTTACATACTAGGCAGTAATACTATCCAGCAGAGACCCTTGACTTCGTATATATGTCAGATTGTAGGTTAAAATTTCTCCATCAGCAAACATTGTAGATCAGCGGTGCTTCAGGTGGGATAAGGTGTAGTTATTGTAACAGACTTTTCTGTGGTTGTATCGTGACAATGGTTTGATGGACATTTCTACACGAAGTGAGTGTGTTTTGACCCTTTGGAGCTTCCATAGTTCATGGACTAGCATGCTTGGCTAACGACTCTAGCTGTCCGCTATTCGGTACCGTAACAGAAAAAGTAATAAAAGTGTTCTGCTCCCGACAACTTGTGAATATAGCGTGTATTTATTTCTTTATTAAGCAAGTGCATCACTACGACGCTCGGTTACATTTGAGAAACGCTGTCTTAATGAGAGATGCCGTACACGGTCAAGTCTCAACATGAACTACGGATGACTCGCAGAACCAAATAGAATTTGCGTTAACGGCACAATTTTTTTTAATCGCGTTAAATTGAGATCGCGTTAATGCGTTATTATCGCGTTAACTTCGACAGCCCTAGTCTTAACCCATTTCTGGATGCTTTTTGAAGCAAGTAAAAGTAGCTCGGCTTGGATGTTATTCTTTGTACATAAAGGCGTCCGTCTTGCTATTCTACCCCACAACCCAGACGTATGAAGAATACGGGAGATTGTTGTGACATGTAGTACAAAACCAGTACTTGGCAGAAATTCATGCAGCTCCTTTAATGTTACTGTAGGCCTCTCTGCAGCCTCCCAGACCAGATTTGTCTTGTCTGTTCACAAATTCTGGAGTGACGTCATGGCCATATTTTTTCCACTTATTAATGACCAGTTTAAAAAATGATAGACAAAGCATCATGTTCTTTGACCACCCATCACTGAAACTGATACTAAACTCCACCTCTCATTTAAATCTATTCTTTGGACAATATCATTATAAAGTGTTTGTCACATGACATGATCTATTTAGTAATTCAGTAAACCTTTTAACTTATGAGGTCACAGGTGTTGTATTCCTGACCTTTCCACTTCCATTTCACTCTCACAAACCCACTTCAATGCCAGAAAACCTCAGCTGGAAATTACTGATCTAGATACTCCAACTTTGGTTGGAATTGTTATTTCAGCATATTGTAGTTAAAGCTGTACAGTATTTTTTGACACAAGCATTACGCCCCTGTATTGGCCCTAAATTCCAAATACAAAAACTTAAGCTAGCTACCCAAATGTTTACACTGTTATAGAAAAAAGGTCAGTATTTTTGTTTACTTGTGGCAAGAGTTACACAATACAGTATATTAATATATTTCCATTTTTATGTAGTGACAACAGCATTCTGACAAATACTGAGCAGAATATTTACATAAAAAACTCTAGTGTCCACACTAGAACTAGAACTAATTCTAGTTTATATGATTAATGTGTCATTTTATGCAGATAGTTTTTTAAATAATTAAAAATACACTATGTATAGCACATCATTATCTAAATCATTAATTGAATGACAGAATTATGGTGATTGTGACTGTAGCTACGGGACTAAGGTAGCCTAATGGGTTGAGCTTAGCTTTAGGCTATGAATCGGAATGTTGTGGGTTCCAATTCCAGCTCTGCCATGCAGCCGCTGTTGGGCTCTTGAGCAAGGCCCTTAATCCTCTCAGTTTCACGGGTGCTGTTCAATGGCTGACCCTGTGCTCTGACCAAAAAAATTTTTTTATTGTACTGTTTATGTATACACGACAAAGAGTTTCAATCTTTCTTTCTAAACAATGTAATAATATATTTAGCAATATAAAAATTATATTATTTTTTATATGCTCATTTGTGCATATTTAGGATAAAAACACAATACAAAATCTTTCTGAAAAAATCTGTAATCAACTGGTACAAGTACACTATAATAAATATTGCAAAAATAACCCTATTTACCTGAGTTAACCTCTGGTGCACCTTTAAATGTTTCAACCGTGTGTCTTATTATTTAGTAACTATCTAGAAAACAATGTTAAACTTTTAAGCTAATATTTTTTTAATGAGATGAAAGTGTGGAATTGGTTTCAGTTAATTCACGTTAAGGAGGTTAAAGTTCTTGGATTGGCATACAGCATATCCGCATACGGTAAAACACCTTCAGTATCATAGTAGCAAAGTAATATTAACAAGGTTTGCTGTTAAAAATAGGGGGAGACAGGGAATCATTCAGAGTTTTGTCTTATGTCTTTTTTGTTTGCTTTCTTACGGTGTTGCAATAGAGTTCAGTGAACCCAGAGCTGTGAAAGGATCAGAGAATAAAAGGCTAAGGGAGGCTAATCTGTTTACCTCCTTCGCTCCTTCTTGCTTTCTCACTTCGCCTTCTCTTGCTTCTCTTTATTCACCAAGTAAAACATTTACAGACGTCCAGTTAATAAATGCTGAAGTTATTTTGTCACATGAACTTTTGCAGGTAATACAAAACCTTCCCATTCTACAGCTCAGATTCAATCTTGAACTCCGCTGCCTCCCTTACTTACCTCCCAGTTTGGGAATTTTAGTTGTAAGTGGGGTCTTTCTTTAGACCGGGTGTTTGCAACCTGTAACCATTATGTGCTGACCTATTTTATATATATATATTAACTGCACATGTGGTTTGTGGGCACTGATGAAACTATTCATAACCACTGCAAAAGAAATTCATTCATAGTCGGTTTTATCACAGTTTTATCCTAGTCAGGGTTGTGGTGGGTTCAATTCATTGGGTGAAAGGCAGGACACACCAGTCCATCACAGGGTACACACATACACTCACATTTGAGGCAATTTCTAGTAGCTTCAGTTGACCTGACTGCATGTCTTTGGACTTGTGGAAGGAAACCAGAGTACCTGGAGGAAACCCACACAGACACAGGGAAAATACAAACTCCATACAGAAAGGGCCCTGGCCACCCGACTGGGAAACAAAACCAGGCCCTTTTTCCTGTAAGGCTGCTTTAGACAGAAAAATTAAACAATCATACTAAATTAACTGAAAACTAAACTAAACATTAAACAGATACAAAGCTCCTATTAGGTTTTCTTGAAAAACCATTTAGAAAGTTCTGGATTATTATATTTTGTCCCATGAAGTAAACGAACATGTCATACAATACTGATTATACATATAAACACAAAAGAGGTTTACATTGCATTTTATGTCATCCTATGTGTTACGAAGAAGATCTGTCTTAGTTCTTGGATGCCTTAAAATACGGCCTAATTCTGACTGATTTTCTGACTGAATAACGAGGGAGCATCGAATACTTTCTCAACCGTGAAGGCAATCCCAGCATTCAGTGCAGCACACCTTTTCTAACAAAAAATCTAATATGGCAGACAGAAGTGGAGCAGCAAACAGAGTTATTGTTTATAGTTATTAAATGTAAGTAAATCTCATTAACTTTGAACGTTTTTAAAGGTGTACAAGTGTCATTTATTTGCAGTTTTCGGCAGTTATCAGCAATTTGTGTGACCTAAGCCCTCTGGTTTGAATGGACTGAGGCTAACTCTGTTAGCTTATGCCTAGTTTACACTACACGATTTTTGTCCTGATTTTCGCTCGCCGGCTGGTCGGCACTAGATTTGCCGGCTCAGGAGCAACACGGCGTTCGCTCGGTGATCAAAACTCGGCTCTTAATCGCTATGTGTGAACTACTCAACAACTCGATCCGAGCAGACCAAAGAGAGATATTCAGCTTGTTGAATATCTGAATCCGAGTTGCCCAACTGGCAATGAGTGCTATGTCGAACAGCCAATGAGAACGCAAGATACGGGGTGAGGGGAAACGCAGGGGAGAAATTGTAAAAAGGTGGGACGGGGCATAATATACTATAGTTAATATCAAAATACATCGGCACACACACAAGTTTTACAGTATTTCTGACCTAATCGTTCTCTACAAAACACCAACGCTGCACTGCAAAAAATATTTATTAACCTCCAACTCACTATAGAACAATCCCTGCTGTTCCTATTTTTCCTCTTTGATTTTACGCTGCACATCAGCGCACAAACTTTGATCGCTCGCTACTTGTTGACGTGCATTTTTGGACGTGGTATCATTAAACCCCTCGTCACTTCTTGCGTTTGTTTTCGTGATAAAACGTAGTTTGGGAGACCAGAGAAGCTCGCCTGCGATTCCAGTTGGTGATAGATGGTGTAGTGTGTGACCCCCTATCACAGATCAGTCGTGTAGTGTGAAATACACACCGACTTGAAAGACTCCCGATTACAAGAGATCCAGTCGTGTAGTGTGAACTGTACAGCCACCTGACCACTTGGAAAGTCATGTTGTGTGAACTTGGCATTAGTAAGCTAAAACAGGTGATATAATCACTGTCTAACTAGAGTGTCTCAATAATCTGCCTCCTAAAGTTATATGTCTGATGGAATCTAATTAGGCAGCTCACTAGGTTTTGAGACAAACCCCTAGTGTTTTAAAAGTGTTTTATATACAGCATTTGTGTACCACAGTTCTTAAATGCGTATATTCCATTGTACAGATTTATGCTTTTTGCATAGACAAAAGTTTAAGTATGGATGAGTCTCTCTCTCTCTTTCACACTCACAAAAACAAATGCGCTATTGGTCCAGCAGAGCCTCTAACTGCTCTAAAAATACCAAGCAGCAAATGCAAATAATTATATAAAAGCTCATGCGCACAAATATATAAATATAAAGTGCATAATGAATTTATTGATATTGAGTTGAGGGAGTGGCGGAGCAGCGGCGCACCAGAGCGGCCCTGGCGCTCTTTAAAGTGGTGCTCTGGGCTGTGGGAATGTACGCTTTTGGGTCGCGGCACTGAGCGATGGTGAGCAACCCTGGCTTTCACTCACACAACATCCCTGATCTCCTCGCTCGCCCTTACAGACTACAGCTTTCACTTCAAAAACTTTCCATCACACCAGCCACCATATTAAGTGTGGGGTTATTTCTGCCTCTCCTCCCTCTGGCTCTTCCCTCTCGCTTATCTGCCTCTTATTCACTTTGTCTCTTTTTCTTTCTTCCTCTAATTCCATTTCCTTTCAAGTTACAGAAATCGTATTTATGTCCAGGAAGACTGTTTAAAGTAGATATGTTGATTAAAGCTCAGAAGACAATAGCATCACTTATTATTTTTCCGACTGATTAGGAAGTCGATCTGCTGAATTCTGCCTTTCAGAAGTATTAAAGCTAGCGTGATTGAGCACCAACTGTTGACACATCAACTCCGAGATCAGAGGGCCATGTTTTGGTTCTGGTGAATCTGGACGCTGGTCTCTGATTGCACTTGTCTGATTTAAATGACCACTGATGACAAATTGGAGCAAAGGTGGGGCCTTTAGCACACGCCAGCTCAGGCAAGCAGCAGCTCCCGCTTTCAGTGGCTGCATGGGAGTTTCCATTATTACTTCCTTTAGATTTTAATCTCTTGCTAGCATGAAGTTTGTTCAATGACTCCACTTCAATTTCCTTCCTACTCTAAGTTCGACTTTCAATTGTGAGGACACGCTGAAACACTCCACCCACGTCTATATGTGGAAATAATAGAAGTTTAGATCATTATTAGTAGATATTTTTATATGTGGTAACCATTTCTCATGTGTCTGTCTTGTACGCATGTAAGCCCACATTTCATAACTTACAAGCTTATTATTAGATATTAAATATTTAAGAAAATTGTTTAATTAGATTACATTTTATGTTGAATTTCCTTACCTTGGGTGAACTGTTCTTTAGCCCAAAGTTCAGCTTATAAGCTTATAATGTTAATAAGAGAAGCTTGTTGTAAATCATTTTAAATGTCATACTTTTACAATTTACAGTTTTAAAATAACATTAAATATTTACACCATCAGGTTGATGCTTTAACTAAACAATCTAATTATAAATCTGTTGCTTTCCACATTATTTAGGGCAATTGAATCCTAGTGGTTAAGGTACTGGACTAGTCATCAAAAGGCTGTCGATTCAAGCCCCACCACTGCCAGGTTGCTACTGTTGGGCCCTTGAGCAAGGTCCTTAACCCTCAATTGCTTAGATTGTATACAGTCACAACTGTAAGTCGCTTTGGATAAAAGCGTGTGCTAAATGCTGTAAATGTAAATGTAATTTTAATCCACAATTGTGGTTGTTTTTAATTATTAGCATTCTGGCGTGGGTTTCCTCCGAGAGCTCCGGTTTCCTCCAAAAACATGCAGTCAGGTTAATTGGAGACACTAAATTGCCTGATAGGTGAATGGGTGTGTGTAAGTGTGTGTGTATGTGTGTCTGCCCGTGATGGACTGGCACCTCGTCCAGGGTGTTACCGTGTGCCTTGCGTGCCTTGCGCCAACTGAAAAGCTGGAATAGGCTCCAGCACCCCCCACGACCCTAATTGGATAAGCGGTTAAGAAAGTGAGTGAGTGAGTGAGTGAGTATTCTGATTTGATCTAGTTTTGCATTTTGTCCATATCTGTTTTTATCCTTTTTCTTTTTTACTCCATTGCTAAGGCATCTGTTTTTCCTCTTAAAATGCCCTTTTAACCTAAAAGCAGCCTGGCATGATTGACATAATTGTTAAAATAAATCTTTAAAAATTAACAGAAGTATTGAAGTATTGAAGTACTGATAAAAAAAGGTTTATAACAAAGGTTTTATAAAGTACATATCGGTATGTTTATATTATTATATTGTGCTGATGTCGCAAAAAAGTGCACAGAATCAGTAAAAAAATTTGGTTCCAATGAATTACTGGGCATCACACTCACACACCCACATAATTTACTTGCTTATTTATAGCTTTGTGTGGCCTATTCACTATTTTTATTCACTGCTTTTTGAAAGTGGACATAAAACTCTCCACAGTCAGAGGGTGACCAAAGGTGAGGACTGAACCTAGGTTCCCAGGATCCATATAGGACTACCACTGACTCACCTGGGTGGTGGGCCCTTCTCAGCACTGTAGTGGCAATAGCATGATAATGACAGGGTAGTGTGGATGGTACAAGAATTAACATGTAGCTACAATAGTTCCTTTCCAGTGATGGATGGGGTAGTGGGGGGTGTCAAAATGCACAAAGCAAGAGATGGGCTACAGTATTATTGTATAGATGAACGTTATAAATTGGTCTTGTATATTTACACACAGATATAAGTTTAATAAGCTAAAACATTCAGTATTTAAAAAGAAGGATTCTGTTTTATGAGCATAATACATATAAAAATTCAGTCCCTACCTTTTAGGAGTTTTGAACACTAACAATAATGTCTACTTAGTCAAGTGTGTTTCTAATTACGCATTACAGTATGGACAATGCTAAACTGCAATTTTTATGCTTTGTACAATGAAGGACATTAAGGAATAAGGAAAAAATAAGGTACAATTCAGTTTGTTCCAATTCCACATTGTTTGTCTTTCATGGGTGAACTGGATGATTGATCGTTTCCTTTTCATCAATCCCACACCACTGGATATGACTCGGCTGAGAGGAAAATCAATAAACCAAAGAAAGCAGACTAAATATTACCTTACTGTAAATACCCTGGGCAGTGTCATCACTTTGGTGCAGGAAGGACGAGTATCTGTGTTCAACCAGGCCTCCTTTCCTCACCTCCACTCTACACAAACCGACAGGCTTGTGGGCTAATTTAAGCATTACATATATATACATCTGTAAGGTACATATACCGTGTACACACACAAATCCTGATGACAGAAAAGCTATCAGCAATAAATTACACCGTGGTTTCTGAATCCCATAACTACCTCCAGTCAGTCTGCTTCTTTTAAGAACTTTTCTTCAAGAGTTTCCCTTGATGATATGTGAGCCGGCATTCATCGCGGTGCAGTATTTTTGTCCATTATGGTGCTAGGTGAGCACGTTTGTGGTGGAGCTGTGTTTACCTGTGGTCAGATCGGCTATACTGTGCTCCTGTGCGACGTCTGCTACATATAGGTGAGAAAGGGAGTGAGGGGACCTGAAAACAGATGCGGAAAATGTTAAAAATAGGAGAAAAGGGCTTCTATTTTTCAGGCGAGTCATAAACAAACTACCGGCGGCAGAATGTACCTAGTGTTTATTCACTAATTTACTAGCATGTCATTGATTTGATATAGACATGGATTTAAAATACTGAAACTCCCTTGCCTAACTTAGGAATTATTGCATAAGGACGTAACACTAACCTTTTTTATCTTGTTAGTGTTTCTTTAGACATTGTACCCAGTCTTACAGTAGCACATAAAAGTCTCCTAAATGGATCTATGATTATTCATAAGTAATCTGTTTGAAAAAGCCACCCTGTCTGCCTGCTACTGCTAATTATTACATGATAAAACTGCTAAATGAAAATGGAATGTTAGTTAGTATTAGAGCCTTAATTTGCATTATGAAATTCAGAGAGTTTCAAGAGAAGCCGAAAAAATAAATACCAGTGATGTAACTGAGCTACAACATTTAAAAAATTTACTTATTTAAATACAGGACTTATTATTATTTCACCAGACGGTATGTATTGTTAAATACTGTGCCCTTCTGAGACTTGGGACTGCACTGAAAGCGCACTGACAAATTCACCTCTCAATAGCTGGGCTGTTTCAACCATCCCTGTTCCTGTGACACTGGCCAATTATGTCTGTCCAGACACCTGACCAGTTGAGCCCTGGATCTCAGCGGTAGCTACACCACCAGAGCACATCTTAAGTACTGACCAATACTGATTCGTATCCTTTATTACATGATTAAGTAAACAGGATGTCTGGTGGTCTGCTATTATATCAGGTAGTGGGTAGAGCTTTGGGCTATCAATTGAAGGGTTGAGAGATCGAATCCAAGCTCTGCCATGCAGCCACTGTTGGGCTCTTCAGCAAGGCCCTCAACCCTCTCGTCTCCAGGGGTGCTGTACAGTAGCTGACCCTGCGCTCTGACCCCAGTTTCCAAAACAAGCTGGGATATGCATTGTACTGTTCACCTGTATATGTATATATGACAAATAAAGGCATTCTATCTATTATTCTATTCAAATAATAATTTAGACATTGGACAAACAATGAAACAATGGACGCAGGGCAGGAAGACGTCCTGGAGCAAGTACTAATCCATCGCAGGGCATCATGTACTTACCAGCTACTCGCCAAGGTTAAAATTTAATTCTGTATGTTTTTAAGAAGTGGGAGAATCCCAGTGTACTCAGAGCAAACCAATGCAAAAACTGACAAACTGACCAAAGATCAAACCCAGCCACATTCATCATAACCACGGGGCGGCACGGTGGGTAGCACTGTCGCCTCACATCAAGAAGGTCCTGGTTTCGATCCCCAGGTGGGGCGGTCCGGGTCCTTTTTGTGTGGAGTTTGCATGTTCTCCCTGTGTCTGCGTGGGTTTCTTCCGGGAGCTCTGTTTTTTTTTACCCACAGTCCAAAGGCGTGCAAGTGAGGTGAATTGGAGATACAAAATTGTCCATGACTGTGTTTGATATTACAAACTTGTGAACTGATTAATCTTGTGTAATGAGTAACTACCATTTCTGTCATGAACGTAACCAAAGTGTAAAACATGGCATTAAAATCCTAATAAATAACATCATAATTACCATCAACATCATCACCATCATCATATTGATATTTAGAATAGTATTAATAATAACAATACAAACAAATGAAGTGTATGTATTGGTACAGTGTATCACAAAAGTGAGTACACCCCTCACATTTCTGCAAATATTTTATTATATATTTTCATGGGACAACACTATAGACATGAAACTTGGATATAACTTAGAGTAGTCAGTGTACAGCTTGTATAGCAGTGTAGATTTACTGTCTTCTGAAAATAACTCAACACACAGCCATTAATGTCTAAATAGCTGGCAACATAAGTGAGTACACCCCACAGTGAACATGTCCAAATTGTGCCCAAAGTGTCAATATTTTGTGTGACCACCATTATTATCCAGCACTGCCTTAACCCTCCTGGGCATGGAATTCACCAGAGCTGCACAGGTTGCTACTGGAATCCTCTTCCACTCCTTCATGATGACATCACGGAGCTGGTGGATGTTAGACACCTTGAACTCCTCCACCTTCCACTTGAGGATGCGCCACAGGTGCTCGATTGGGTTTAGTCCATCACCTTTACCTTCAGCTTCCTCAGCAAGGCAGTTGTCATCTTGGAGGTTGTGTTTGGGGTCGTTATCCTGTTGGAAAACTGCCATGAGGCCCAGTTTTCGAAGGGAGGGGATCATGCTCTGTTTCAGAATGTCACAGTACATGTTGGAATTCATGTTTCCCTCAATGAACTGCAGCTCCCCAGTGCCAGCAACACTCATGCAGCCCAAGACCATGATGCTACCACCACCATGCTTGACTGTAGGCAAGATACAGTTGTCTTGGTACTTCTTACCAGGGCGCCGCCACACATGCTGGACACCATCTGAGCCAAACAAGTTTATCTTGGTCTCGTCAGACCACAGGGCATTCCAGTAATCCATGTTCTTGGACTGCTTGTCTTCAGCAAACTGTTTGCGGGCTTTCTTGTGCGTCAGCTTCCTTCTGGGATGACGACCATGCAGACCGAGTCGATGCAGTGTGCGGCGTATGGTCTGAGCACTGACAGGCTGACCTCCCACGTCTTCAACCTCTGCAGCAATGCTGGCAGCACTCATGTGTCTATTTTTTAAAGCCAACCTCTGGATATGACGCCGAACACGTGGACTCAACTTCTTTGGTCGACCCTGGCGAAGCCTGATCCAAGTGGAACCTGTCCTGGAAAACCGCTGTATGACCTTGGCCACCATGCTGTAGCTCAGTTTCAGGGTGTTAGCAATCTTCTTATAGCCCAGGCCATCTTTGTGGAGAGCAACAATTCTATTTCTCACATCCTCAGAGAGTTCTTTGCCATGAGGTGCCATGTTGAATATCCAGTGGCCAGTATGAGAAAATTGTACCCAAAACACCAAATTTAACAGCCCTGCTCCCCATTTACACCTGGGACCTTGACACATGACACCAGGGAGGGACAACGACACATTTGGGCACAATTTGGACATGTTCACTGTGGGGTGTACTCACTTATGTTGCCAGCTATTTAGACATTAATGGCTGTGTGTTGAGTTATTTTCAGAAGACAGTAAATCTACACTGCTATACAAGCTGTACACTGACTACTCTAAGTTATATCCAAGTTTCATGTCTATAGTGTTGTCCCATGAAAAGATATAATGAAATATTTGCAGAAATGTGAGGGGTGTACTCACTTTTGTGATACACTGTATGTATTGTGCTTAGTATAATTTGCTAACCAAAGAACTGACATTACTACAGTAAATTAGTGTATTAAGAATAATTACACCAGAAAAGCATGCTAATACTGTTACACAACTTTTTTAAGCAAAATAACTTATATTAATTAAATTTGTCAAATAATCTGTATGAAATTCTAATACCCACCATTGCACACATTCATATTCAAATGCAATGAACATTTACCAATATTAACTAGGGTGATACGGGTGTTTGTTGAAAGTAAGTTGACTTATGACGGTAATTTAATTTATCTACAGTCGTAACTAATAATCGTGTAAAACATTTACAATTTTTGGAGCTAACGATGCGAGATGAATCAGAGTGAGGAATCGACTCCCGAGCTTTGTGTTCGACTTCAGGTTCTCAACGTGAAGAATAGAAGAATCGACTCTTTGCATCCGACTCACAGACTCAAACGATTCGGTAAACATTGTACTGTACTAGCGCTGGCGGCTGGCTAAACCAAGGCTAGCGCTAAAGGTGTAAACAATCACTGACTTTACACATATGTACATTATTGTGGTCATGGGACCAAAGTTACTTCTGTATGCTTTATTTTCTGTGACTAAATGAACCAAGTAAAGTTTGGCCATTCCAAAAACAGTCAAGCTTTAGGGTGTCAATGTAAATGCAGAAACTTATCAATTGTACTGATTGTTTAGAGACTTGATTCTGATTAAAATGCCCTTAAGTGATTTCCCAGACATTACAATTTATGATCAACTTGCTAAGATCTGTACAAAGCACATTTAAACACAAATAAATTATATTTTACCAGTTGTGTGTCTAATATGTGCATTCAGATGAGGTGGATGTGTAGGCCAGTTGTAGGTACTGGACTAGTATTTGAAAGGTTGCTGGTTCAAGCTCCACCACTGCCAGATTGCCACTGTTGGGCCCTTGAGCGAAGCCCTTAAACCTCAATTGCTTAGACAGTGAACTGTCTCAGTACTGTAAGTCGCTGTACTGTAAATAATGCGTCTGCTAAATGCTTAAAATGTAAATGTGTTTATATAGGGACAGAGAAGTTACAAGCTGTAATCAACTGTAAGTACTAATAACTGTTTAGGATGTGGGTGGCGTGGTATTGTGGTGGCTCGGTGGGTAGCACTGTCGCCTCACAGCAAGAAGGTGCTGGGTTCGATCCCCAGGCGGAGCGGTCCGGGTCCTTTCTGGAGCTCCGGTTTCCTCCCACAGTCCAAAACATGCAGTCAGAAGGTCTATAAAAGGCCTGTAAAAAGCTCAAATCTGTGTTTTTAAGGTTTTCATTATTTAGTTACAGAAAAAAGTTACAGAAATTATTGAAATCCCATGTCATGGCATACATGGATATGACATAAGTGGATGTAAAAATAAACAACTGTAAAAATAGTGCATGTTTAGAAAACATACTGTATATTCAAGTATATATTCAAGTCAACAGCTAAGTCTATAGATAGTTGTACTACTTGCATCCTACTTGATTTAGGTTTTTTACACCATATCCAAAATGCAAAAAAAAGTTTTAGTGATTAAGTGAACAGTGAAGTGTGTGAGTCCTGCGATGGATTAACTATGATGTGCTAATTGATATGCAAGAATGTACGAATCAGGGCACGCGCGAGAGAACGGGTCCTGCGTGTCCATGTCGTATGGTTTTGACTCATGATCCACTGCGGGATGCCGCTGTCACCCCGGCTGTGGCTAGCTGCTCCGCTACTGCTGCAGGCTTCAAAAGAGTGCAAGTCTGCCCACAGTCCTAATTAGAGGGTCCCTGCCTGGAGCTGGGGACCAGCTAGTGGAAAGTGTGCGCAAGTGCACACACCATGCTTCTCTAGCCGTGAGCCGACATGGGCCACAGATAAAGGGAGGAGTAGCAACCTCATCAAATCTGCCCAATGATTCCTCTTTTTTTGTCTCTTTATGTACACACTTCTTTTTCGTGCGTCCAGACTTCCGGTGTTATTCTTTCTCTTTTTCCTGTGTTTTTTCCTTTCTTTTACCAGGCAAAGACAGTTTGGGGCACAGGGAACTGCGGCCTTGGTTTGGTAAGAATAAAAAGTATGAATGCTGGTCATTTTCATGTTATACCTTCTGACGTAACTTAGACAGCTGCTGTGGAGACTGACGTGAAGTGTGACATACTGCCAAAAACCAAAAACCAAGTAAAAAAACAACCACTGTCTGAAAATTTCATAATCACTGTGACCTCTGTAACAAATCATTCTCTTTCTTCTTTTTAATCATTATCAAGCACTTATTTTTTACATCTTAGTCAATTATTGTTTGTTTATGTCAACATCAGCCAACTGTTTTCATTAGTTTAGGTTTTAGCCATCTTAACCATATTGTCACAGCTTAGCTGAAGGAAACAGGCTGTTAGCCAGGGCGCACTTGGCAAGGCCATTGGCGGTGTAGTAAAATATAAATATAATAAGAACGTTTTTGAGCTGGTGTATCCATTCTGAGCAGTGAAACATCACCACAATGACCACAGCTGTGGCATACGTGCAGTAAAGAAAAAAAAAAAATCAGTCCAGACCTTTAAAGCCTAAGAGAGAAAGCCAACCAGTGCAAGAAACAGGCAGAAATGTCTAGCATGTGCTTCATATTTAATTTAGAAGTCAGGATGTATTTTTAAATAGCATATAGACAAGGTAAACTGCCCTTAAATTAATCTATTTTTATCCATTCCATATCATGGAATTTCTTTCACTGTACCAACCACAGAAATGTTTTGGTTTTAAAAATACTGTATTTTTAAAGAGACGTACGGTATTAACAGATTTTAATACTACGTCTGACCTGAAACTGTGTTACATTTAGCTGAGACGACACAACATAACGGCCATTTAAGATCAGAGCTTCTGGTATATGACAGGAAAAAATGAAGGTGGTGCTGAAGGTAAATTGACAAAAAGAGAGCAAGAGGGGGCAGCTTCCACAGGCTGCCATTGATGCATTGAGTTATTCAGGGCTCTGGGCATTGGACCTTAATTACAGTCGTTTTGGCAGGAGCACTAACAGAGAGACGCGGCTGCGGCAAGTCCAGTCCATGCTGCCCGACCCTTCGCTTGTCCCCTGGGCAGTGTTTTGTTTTTTTAGTAGGCCACTAGCTCGGAATGATTTTAGCCTCTGCTTTTAGACATCTCTGGTATTCTTTTTTCTCTGTCCGCTTCAGCTGTGATGGTTTCAGCTGCTTAGACGCTTGCAAAAGGAACCAAGTGATCAGTCACCGACAACATGAAGCTTCCTGTATGTGTACATTTCATGACATCTCTTGTATGTACCACAGGCACAAAGCAGAATGAGAATAAACTAAACGTTTAGGATTCCAGAGAGAAGGTTTAGCACAGTCTGGCCCTCTTCTGCTGTTTGGGGGCTATTGGGGACAGCAGGAAGTGGTGGGGAAAAAAAGCATCTATTACCTAGAGGAGAGCAAAAGGCCGACTCAAACATCGAATCCCACCGCAGTCCACAAGAACGCCAGTCCTGCAGTATAAAAACAACTAAAAACAGAGTTGTTTACCAGTTAATACCAGGAAAACACCAATTTGCCTATGCTCTCTCTCCTCTCTCCTGCTCCCTCTACTTTTTCCCCCCACCCTAATTCATTTTGGTGGTTAGTTCCATGGGTACGCAAGCAAGCGTAATGCAGATTAAGTCACCAGACAGATAAAAGTTGTATGTCTGTATGTCTGTTGTTATGTGGAAATCCTATTTCACCCTCGTCAACAGGAGCAAATGAATAACTCTGACACATCACAGGGATTGTTTTTAAGTAGTGTGTGTTGGTGTATGGGCTGCTGGCATTGCCCAACAGCTCATGGGCTAAACGGTGGTGCTTTAAACCCATGGGCTGTTCTTTTGAGGGCAGAATAAATTTAGACTGGATGGGACCACTTTTAAAGTGTCAACAGTCAGACATCTTTATTCACATCCCTACAAGTAAAAAAAAAGAGAATGCACTCTGTGGCAGCAAAATACTCTTTTGGGACTTTGACTTGACTTTGTTATCCAACCTGCAAAAAAATCTATTGACGCATTCCATGCATGCATGTTCTATTACTCCCAAGGAACATTTGCTGTGGAATATATTTGTCGTATTCTGCCCCATAAATTCTGGAATGTCAATAAGAATAAAACTATTTAACTTAAGATTAAAAATGTACTTATTCACCCTGGCTAGTTCATAGTGCTTACTAATAGATAGATAGATAGATAGATAGATAGATAGATAGATAGATAGATAGATAGATAGATAGATAGATAGATAGATAGATAGATAGATAGATAGATAGATAGATAGATAGATAGATAGATAGATAGATAGATAGATAGATAGATAGATAGATAGATAGATAGATAGATAGATAGATAGATAGATAGATAGATAGATAGATAGATAGACAGACAGACAGACAGACAGACAGACAGACAGACAGACAGACAGACAGACAGACAGACAGACAGACAGACAGACAGACAGACAGACGCTCAGTACAGGTACAAGGCAACGAAATGCAGTTAGCATCTACCAGAATTAATTAAATGCACAATTCAGTGGCTAAGTGGCTAGCACTGTCGCCTCACAGACGGTTTCCTCCCACAGTCCAAAAACATGCAGCCAGGCTAATTGGAGACACTGACTTGTCCTATAGGTACCTGGGTGCTAGGATGCATAAACCAGTGCATTGTAGTGCCGGTCCCAAGCCCGGATAAATAGGGAGGGTCGTGTCAGGAAGGGCATCCGGCGTAAAAACTGTGCCAAATCAATAATGCAGATCACGATCCGCCGGCGACCCCTAACGGGAGCAGCTGAGGAAATAGACAGAGAAAGACATAAATATTCAGTTAATTAGCTATTTTAATATCAGGCCTTACATGAAATATATGTTGTGTAATTTTAAAAATAATTTTCTTTAAAGCTCTTTTAGATTTTGGATAAGAAATGAAAATGTTTGATAGAGTTGCAATAAGTAATATTTAGACACCCACCACCCCGCCACCCCTTATAATGAAATACAGTGATGTGTATAAATCTAATAAGTTAATTTAAACCGATACGTACATGCACTTTTGATCGTATACTTTGACTTTTTTTAGTTAAATTAAATTAAATTAAAGACATTTAGTTCACTTGTGAATTGTCCATGTGCAATATTTTTGCCCCCAGCCTCTAAAAAAGGACTCTGTTAAGTGCTATCAAGTTTTAAATTTAGATCTTCCGGGACCCTTGAGCTGTGTGGCACCCACATTAGCTGCTGTAACACTACAACACCCTATTATTCTCATTCTTATTCTCATCCTTTATTTAGTAATTTTCCATTGTTCCTATCATTTGACTAACCTTCTGGTATAACCTTCAGCTAGCTGAATTTAAAGTGACTAAAAGCATGACCACAGGGTGACTGAGTGGCTGAGCGAGCCTAATTTAGAAAGCAGCCCGTCTCTTACCTGCTTTACCTCACTGTCCCAAAGGAGGACAGACTGACCTCTCCACAACCAAAATAGTCCATTCTTAAATATTCTCCAGAACCAAAATACATCATCCCCACAAATAATAAAAAAATATAAATCAATGCCAGGCCACAAATGTCAGTAAAATTTGCTTTTGAAATGGACACAAAACCACAAGCTTCTTTTTAGCAAATATTTGTGAAGCTAATTTAGACGACGTCCGGGCTGTTTTTCTTTCTCATTTAAGACAGAGCTAACAGAGAGCAAGTCTCACAGATCGAGCTTTTCTCTCGGCTTGTGCCGCTAGCTAACCGACAGGCAGACTCATCGACTGAGGCGTACAGTCCTCCATCTGTGTAAGTGGAGCATCCTTATTCCCTCACTCTCACAGTGCGGTAAAATAAGAGCTGCGCCTTTGAAAGCTCGTTCCTAATTATACGCTGCCCTCTTCCCCTTACCTGCTCCATCTGCAATTAGAACAGTGACTGCCTCAGGAGAGTCACACCACTGCCCCTCACCTGAGGGCAGCCTGGCAAAGACTGCAGCCCTGTCTTTTTTATCGCTGGATAAAGATAAAAATAGGCTATGTGTGTACCAGAGCTGTCAGATAATTCCCATAAACTCAAAAATAACAGATCTGTTCTGCATTCATTAGCTTTGAAAAACGGATTGCTGCCCTTTTGCTGCCACTGATGAAATAGTTATAGGTTGTAGGAAAGCAAGTGATGTTAGATTCGATGCATATATTCTTTTCCCAAAAATATATTTAATTCCTGATGAAAGGCTGTAAATCTAAGGAGGTGCTGTGATCTGTACATTCACAAATATTGTTTATAATTTAATACAGGTCAAAGAGAATTATTACAAATCCATTAGTTTTTTTATTATTATTTCACATACTGTCCATTTTAAAATTGAGATTTGAAGAGTTTTCCTTTTTACAAGGACCCACATCTTTAAAAGTACCTGACCCACTGTCACACTTTTTTGTCCTTGTAGTAACTCAGCAAAAAAATCCTTTATGTATGTTTATATTAAAAAATACATTTCATTTGGACACCCTCCATAAGCTCTTGTCTCAGTACTTTTTCTATATAGTATACCGTATGTTGGATATATTATGTTTCCATGTTTAAGCAAGGATGTTACAATGGAATTATGCTTAAATACTGTATAAACTGTATATAATAATAATAATAATAATAATAATAGTGCTGTTGTCTTTGGAGAGGGGTCTGTGGTGTTATTAGCCACTATTGATTAAAAAAACCCTATATAGGAAAGAGGATGGTTAGGAAGGCAAACATTTCCACAGGGTTTTCAGTAATCTCAAAATTGACACATAAGTGGTGCCAGATTTTCCTCATCACAAATAGATTCACTATATTCCACTATGCAACTTGGAACCAGGTTGTAAGTTTTTGACTTTAAAGTCCCAGGGAACCTTGTAAGATTACATGGCTTAATGGTCTCTATGAAGATCTAAACTTGTCTTTTTTAATACTCAACTAAAGTATTATAATAGAACATAATACTGTGTTGTTATATTGATAGAGGTAGATTTCTATATATTTATGTATATAATTTTTATTTTTATATTTTACTACCTGTCTATTTTTGCCATTTTTTGATTTTATGCTTATATGCTACGCATGTTTAGTATAGTATAAGCGTCACAATCCTATTCCTATTGTACTTGTACAGTAACAGTAATTCTATTTAATTGTAAACATAGTGCTATCATTGTGACGTGTTCAAACAATTATGTTTAATTGTCAATGTAGTTAAAATTGTTTTGAATAAGTTCATTAGTGTGAAATAAGGGTAATTAAAGTCAAAAATCTTTTCCACTGTTATTACAAAGGTTGTCCATTATTTTCAAGGTGACTGCTAATAAAGTGCAACATGAGAGATGAAGGAATAAAAAATTTTTCATCAAGCAGCATCAAGTGATAGCTCAGTGGTTAAGGTACTGGACTAGTAGTCAGAAGGTTGCTGGTTCAAACCCCACCGCTGCCAAGTTGCCACTGTTAGGCCCCTGAGCAAAGCCCTTAACCCTCAATTGCTCAAAACTGTGTTCAGTCATAATTGTAAGTCGCTTTGGATAAAGGTGTCTGCTAAACACTGAAAATGTAAGTTTCTTAGTGGTGTAAACTTTGCCTCTTTTTTGCATTTTACTGCACTGGAACCCCAAAGGGATGCTGTGACGAGCATAAAAATAAGCAGTTTATGTTAAGAAACCTAGCATTTTGTTTTATTAAAAGCAATTTAGCAAAAATTCCTCTACAGCAATATGACAGACTAGAAATTTGTATAAAGTTTTGAGCTGCAGAAATGTACAGGGGTGATAACTTTCTTTAATGCTGTGGCTGGCTCGGTGGCTAAGTGGGTGGCACTGTCGCCTCACAGCAAGAAGGTCCTGGGTTCGATCCCCAGGTGGGGCGGTCTGGGTCCTTTCTGTGTGGAGTTTGCATGTTCTCCCCTGTCTGCGTGGGTTTCCTCCGGGTGCTCCGGTTTCCTTCCACAGTCCAAAGACGTGCAAGTGAGGTGAACTGGAGATACAAAATTGTCCATGACTGTGTTCGATATAATCTTGTGAACAGATGAATCTTGTGTGATGAGTAACTACCGTTCCTGTCATGAATGTAACCACAGTGTAAGACATGACGTTAAAATCCAAATAAATAAACAAACAAACTTTAATGATGTAAAATCATTCAATGAGACGAATATAAAATAACAGAAGAAATTTAAAAAGGGGCAAGTTTTCACACCACTGTATATAAACCACTAAAACACTAATGTATGCCGAATGCCGACTATTATTACTTTATTAAAGCTATAAAGGTGAGGAGGTGAAGCTATTACAGAAGGAGACCCAAATAAAATTTTTGTCTAAATGATTAGAGCTGTCAAAAGTTTTAGAACACACCCAGTTTACCAGTTTGTATAAATATTTGCACTACTGTTAACATTATTATTTCAATGTACACTAAAATTAAAGCAAATTGTGGAACTGTTTTGTTAATTGAATCATGATTATTTGGACTATTTTCTACATCAGAAATGTGTTGTATTTGTAGTTTGCTTTGCTTTTAGATTTTTTTCCCCAGTTCATTCCAAATTGGCTTAATGGGTTTTAAGTATTTTAAGTATACTGTTCTGCCCATTCTGTGATTTGAAGTTTACCGCCTTGTTTTTGTCTCTTGAGAATGTTCCCGTATAGTCTAAAGGTATATTGTCTTCCTGACCAGCTAGATGTAAATCAGCAAAATGCTTTGTAGCCTTCTTGGGTCTGAATTTCAGGCGCTTTCTGCGAGCCGTTGACTCTAAATCCAGCACAAACCACTTAAACCATTCAAAGCTTAGTTTCTATGCATTGCTGCTGAACAGCTGTAAGTTGTTAGTCAATGACTTGTTCCCCAATAAAGACTGTTTATTATACATTTTAATTTTAAATTAATGAATTTAATTATTAGTAAAAAAAAAAAAATTAAAAAAAAGTTTTTTTTCATTTGTTTATTGTGGATTTTCTTTAAAAAAAATAAAATAAAAAAAAGACTAAATTAACCTTGTCAAAAATACACACAGCAAGTTATTAAATTATTAATTTGGCATTTTATATTGCCATTAAATTGTGTGGCATGACATCTTAATTCCACCTAAGATAGTTCGGGGCAAGTTTGCACTACTTACATGGGACAGTAGTGATTGTACCAAGCTGACGAAGAAAACCACTGCAGAGATCTTGAGCTCTCAAGATTGACTCTGAGCTGTGCTATTGACCTGGCTAGGTGTCCAACAGACACAATTAGCTGTGTCTGTGAGAGGGGCATCGACTGAGGTCCTCGTTGCTGCTGGCTGTTAGGCTTTCACAAAGAGTGAGGAAATCACTGAGCAGCAAAGCATTCTCTCTGTATGCAGTACAGCTCTGGCAGAGACGGATGAGGGTGCTTGTCAGAAGGGTCATGTGATAGTTTGCGGCTCTTGGTGCAAGCAATGGAGTTATTGAAGGAGAGGAATTAAAACCAACTATATTGAAGTAAAAAAAAATGTAAAAAATAATAAAAATAAAAACAGGCACATTATGATGACAGAAAATTTGTCCCGATGACCAGATCCAAGCACCATCAATGGTCATGAATTAGAAGCTGTTGAAACAGATATTGTTTAAATAAATTTTCAGCATTTAGCAGACAGTTTCATCCAAAGCGACTTAAAGTACTGTGACAGTATATTGTCTAAGCAATTGATGGTTAAGGGCCTTGCTCAAGGGCCCAACAGTGGCAACCTGGCAGTGGTGGGGCTTGAACTAGCAACCTTTCGATTACTAGTCCAGTATCTTAACTGTGTTCTAGAACTTGTGTTCCAGAAGCTTTTAATTCACAGCATTTTGGTGGTTCTTGGATTATACTGGACGAATGCAAAGCTTCAGTAACTTACAAATCTCCTCTCTGCATAATGTGACACAATAATATGTTTCTGGACACATCTGGAGACAACTGTTCCATATACTTTGTATTGGGTTCTAAGAAGTCACCAGGTACAATGAATTATTATCATAAAAAAAAAAGAAATTAACAGGCTTTGTCTCAGTTGTGTACTTGTTGTATGATTGTTTTCTAGAAAAAAAAGGGACTATGTATTACAGAAAAAATATAGAAATTTAAAGATTATGAGATATACGTGCGTGTGCGCGCACGCGTGTGCGAGCGTCGGGGCGCATGTGTGCGTGTGCGCTGGTTTATATTGTATATCCACTCACGTGTACTCATCGGCTGGGCTGAAGAGGAGGAAGCGGAGGAAGCGGAGGCTGCTGTTAGTCTGAGGTTTGAGGTAACTCGGGGCCACTAAAGCGCTTCAGTAATCAATGCAGAGGTCGGAAAAAACCTGGCAGCCTGGGCTCTGGTGCGCTAGTGTGTGTTAGGGAGCAGGAACAGTGCTGAAGAGTGGCGCATCAGCCCGCGTGTGTGTGTTTGTGTGTGCGGTCGGTAGCAGTAAGATCGCTCGGTGTGTGTACAGCGGGGGAGTGGCGCAGGCGGGCAAGATTGGGGTAGAAGTGCATGAGAGCCAGGGCGCGGTCTTCACTGCTCTTTCAGATCAGATTACTGCAACTCTGCTAGCGACTGGACCCAGTGCGTACGGAACATGAGGATTCCCTCTAACAGCCAGCAGCCGGCTTTCACCATCAGTCTGCCTCAGTGTATCAGGGTGTCGGTGCGCGCCGCGACTCTCCAGATGTCCGTCTGCGCTGGTTAAATAACCTCACTAGGCTGGACGCACCTGACTGGACTCAGTTTCTCCTCGGTGCATATGGAGAGTGCCTGTTGGCACCGCTGGATCTTGTTTGTCTCGACTTTGCGACGCATGACAGCGCGCACAGTTGACCGCGCGTCCGTTTTACGCACTGACAATGACAAGGATAAAGGCCATGCGCAACTGAATACCCTGCATCTTTAACTGGCTCAAAGAGGACTACGTGGGGAAGGGGGGCACCTTAAGTTTCCTTTACCTGTGTCGCCCGTAGACTCCGCACTATATTTGTCAGAGGGGGGGTAATGCGTGTCCCCGCGGTGCTGGGGCTTCTGGTCGCCTGCGCGCTCATCTGCGCACCGGTAAGTGAAGCGTGCGGCCCGGGCAGGGGTTACGGTAAGCGGCGGCCTCCCAAAAAACTCACGCCGCTCAACTACAAGCAGTTCAGTCCGTACGTAGCCGAGAAGACTCTTGGTGCCAGCGGCAGACTCGAGGGCAAGATCACCAGGAACTCGGAGCGCTTCAAGGAGCTCACGCCCAACTACAACCCCGACATCATCTTCAAGGATGAGGAGAACACGGGCGCGGACCGGCTCATGACACAGGTGAGCGATTCGATTACGGGGCTATTAGGAAAAGGCGCAGGGCGCCGGTCGGGGATCCGGTTACGCACTGAGCTCCACGAACCTCTCTCTCTCTCTTTCTCTCTCTCTCTGTCTGTCTTTCTCTCTCGCCCTTTGCTCCTTCGCGTTTAAGGCCTTAGCAAAGCACCACTATCGATCGCCGCTGCTTTCATCTGTCCCGTGTTCCAGCGGGATTGATTTCTTCTTCTGCACAACCAAGCCTGTGCTGTTAAAACCTCTCTCACACTCTCTTGTGTCTAGACAGAATAAAATGAACAGCTGCACTTTTAATAAATGTACCTAACACCACAAATGATTCCTTGGCCTGACCATCAACAGTCCTCTGTACTCTGTATACCACTACTAACATTGTTTAAATATTTTAACTTATGAATACTTAAAGTAAACCTTATATAAACAAAATCACTTATTTCAAGTCGTTATTACAGAAAACAACTCTAAATCAGGTTACTGTCTAAAAATCCTGTATAAAATTACAATTACTGACCTGACAGCCTAGATTTCTTTTACATACTGCTGTTTTCATTGATTTATACACATTTTAGAGAAACAAACAAGAAAGAAAAACAATGTGTAGGCGGCAATCAATTATTAACAGAAATCACAAACTCCTACCATTCTGCCAGCTAGGTCAACAAAAGTTTGAATAACTTCCTCGCATGTACCACAAATATGAGCCACACTTAATTTTCAGTTCCAGCTATGCACAAATAAAGCACCTCATGAATCCTGGGTAGATAAGTATGGATCCAGGACCTATTTCCCACTAAAGCTGCTTTCTCAAAAATAATTATTTGGCATTTTAAAATGCTGTTTACAATAAAAAGTATCTTTGGGGTTTAAAAAAACAGTTTAAGATTTGTTAAAGGTTGTTTTTGATGTATTAAGGATAATAAAATAGGTTATAAATAATCAGTACAAAATTAGATTAAGAAAAATATTATCAGCCCATTTTTGGTCCTTGGCATCCTTGAGCTGACCCTTTAAATTTTAGGTAGAACATAGAATAAAGCAACAGAGACTGTTTGGTCAAATACGTCAACCTTGGCTTAAAACTTCCCATCAATTAACCATGCTGGTCTATATTTGATCAGTCCTGCTCCTACGACTTTTATGGTTTCTACATTTTGACTAATCTAATAGCTAAAAACTGATAGAACCATCTAAAATAAATAGAATAAATAGATTTGTTTCCTGCTTCACAACTTTAAAAGGGAAGTTTTCATTACTAGATCAAACTTCATGGGTTCTCCTAAAGTGCTACTGAAGAACCCTTTAGGATGACAGATTCTGAAGACTACGCAAACACATCTGGCACTATTTTATTGAATAGAACAGCATAGATTTTTTAAATCTGACTCAGGCCAAAACTAAAATTGTCCAATTAATAAGTTCAAGCTTGAAAAGTCGCCCTTTCATGTCTTTGTACACACTGGGTACAGTGTTTACGGTGTTCATTTAGGATTTAACGTGTTTACATAATCAGGGTGTGTTCATGCAGAACTGGAAGGGTTTAGTCAGGATATATATTCACTAGTTTAGATCTTTATTCAGTACTGTGAAACTTTTTTCAGCACATATTAAGTTGATTTAGCACGGTGTTAATTCAGCACTTTATTGAATGAATATGTTTACTGTGAGCGCTCCATTGATGCAGCAGCCTCACTTTGAGCGGTCACAGGATGTGGACGATGTGTGACCTCTGTCACAGAGTTACTAATGTGTTACTAATGACAGTGGTATGAGTCTGAACCTGGTATAAAGCAGTAAATATGCACATAATAAAACCTCACAGCGTATGGCTAACTGAACACTGGGTTTATTGCGTTTTATTGTATTATGGTAAGAAGCATACTGATACAACGTCGTTATAAAACCATATTATAATTTCCTCCAGACACTCGAAACTCTGCAAAAATACCATCATGTTACACTAGTAAATACATCATATAATTCCTATTTCGAGAACATAAGCCATTTGATCAATATTTAATGTTTAAATATTAAATTCAGCTTAATACAGTTGTATTATATTCAGTTATTGCAGTTTTTAATTTATTTATGTAGTTTTCCCAGTTCAAAATTACAATAAAATGAGTCTATGACTTCAGTGGCTCGAAACACACTAAATGCTATGAGGATTAAATATATGTAGGTATGTGTACATAAACAAAAGCAAATGTCTCTGAACAATAGGACACAGTATGGAAAAGCTATATTTTTTATGATACAGTTCTACATGTATCAAATTCAATAGAATTACACGATGACCTGTGTTATACAGTGTCCATAAAATTGTGCATTTGTAATATACAATACATATTATTTGTATCAAATAGATATAAATATAATTATGTTAGATGCATTAATTACAAGTGTATTTTATCATTAATTTTCTTTAAATGCCAAACATTCTTCTTTTTAGGGTAAAGGCTGTATTGCATGTACAGTGTATCACAAAAGTGAGTACACCCCTCACATTTCTGCAAATATTTCATTATATCTTTTCATGGGACAACACTATAGAAATAAAACTTGGATATAACTTAGAGTAGTCAGTGTACAACTTGTATAGCAGTGTAGATTTACTGTCTTCTGAAAATAACTCAACACACAGCCATTAATGTCTAAATGGCTGGCAACATAAGTGAGTACACCCCACAGTGAACATGTCCAAATTGTGCCCAAAGTGTCAATATTTTGTGTGACCACCATTATTATCCAGCACTGCCTTAACCCTCCTGGGCATGGAATTCACCAGAGCTGCACAGGTTGCTACTGGAATCCTCTTCCACTCCTCCATGATGACATCACGGAGCTGGTGGATGTTAGACACCTTGAACTCCTCCACCTTCCACTTGAGGATGCGCCACAGTCCATCACCTTTACCTTCAGCTTCCTCAGCAAGGCAGTTGTCATCTTGGAGGTTATGTTTGGGGTCGTTATCCTGTTGGAAAACTGCCATGAGGCCCAGTTTTCGAAGGGAGGGGATCATGCTCTGTTTCAGAATGTCACAGTACATGTTGGAATTCATGTTTCCCTCAATGAACTGCAGCTCCCCAGTGCCAGCAACACTCATGCAGCCCAAGACCATGATGCTACCACCACCATGCTTGACTGTAGGCAAGATACAGTTGTCTTGGTACTTCTCACCAGGGCGCCGCCACACATGCTGGACACCATCTGAGCCAAACAAGTTTATCTTGGTCTCGTCAGACCACAGGGCATTCCAGTAATCCATGTTCTTGGACTGCTTGTCTTCAGCAAACTGTTTGCGGGCTTTCTTGTGCGTCAGCTTCCTTCTGGGATGATGACCATGCAGACCGAGTTGATGCAGTGTGCGGCGTATGGTCTGAGCACTGACAGGCTGACCTCCCACGTCTTCAACCTCTGCAGCAATGCTGGCAGCACTCATGTGTCTATTTTTTAAAGCCAACCTCTGGATATGACGCCGAACACGTGGACTCAACTTCTTTGGTCGACCCTGGCGAAGCCTGTTCCGAGTGGAACCTGTCCTGGAAAACCGCTGTATGACCTTGGCCACCATGCTGTAGCTCAGTTTCAGGGTGTTAGCAATCTTCTTATAGCCCAGGCCATCTTTGTGGAGAGCAACAATTCTATTTCTCACATCCTCAGAGAGTTCTTTGCTATGAGGTGCCATGTTGAATATCCAGTGGCCAGTATGAGAGAATTGTACCCAAAACACCAAATTTAACAGCCCTGCTCCCCATTTACACCTGGGACCTTGACACATGACACCAGGGAGGGACAACGACACATTTGGGCACAATTTGGACATGTTCACTGTGGGGTGTACTCACTTATGTTGCCAGCTATTTAGACATTAATGGCTGTGTGTTGAGTTATTTTCAGAAGACAGTAAATCTACACTGCTATACAAGTTGTACACTGACTACTCTAAGTTATATCCATGTTTCATGTCTATAGTGTTGTCCCATGAAAAGATATAATGATATATTTGCAGAAATGTGAGGGGTGTACTCACTTTTGTGATACACTGTATGTGTTGCTATAATCACAGTTTGATGAACTTTGACACTATCGTGCTTTGCTGTTCACCTGCAGATTGCGTGCCTACATATTTGGCCCGTCTATTATTTCCACAACTCCTTCCTTTTTGTCTCTGTGTACCTTACTTGTACCCATACATGACGTGATTATTTAAATATTACTCAACTTCAGTATTATGTGAGGCCAAAAATAAAGAGACATGCTGAAATTGCTGTCTATGCCAGTGGAAAAACGGAAAACACTTCTCTAATGTGAGATAAACCTGGCTCTGCACCATTCCCTGCACTTTTTCTGGACAGAATTAGGCCAAAGCTTAGTCTAAGTAGTGATGAAACAGAACTGCAGTGCTCTAATTTCTGAGGAAACAGGGAACTGTACTCTCCACCCTGTGTGGATAATGCTAATATAAAAGAGAACTGTACTCTCCATTCTGTGTGAATAATGCTAATATAAATGTCTCCATTTTGCAGCGTTGTAAGGACAAGCTGAACTCGCTGGCTATCTCTGTGATGAACTTGTGGCCGGGTGTGAAGCTGAGGGTCACTGAGGGCTGGGATGAAGATGGCAATCACCCCGAGGAATCTCTGCACTATGAGGGCAGAGCAGTGGATATCACCACGTCTGACCGGGACCGTAATAAATACGGCATGCTGGCCCGGCTGGCGGTGGAGGCCGGCTTTGACTGGGTTTACTACGAGTCCAAAGCACACGTCCACTGCAGTGTAAAATCAGGTAGGAACAAATTGTTTGCTAAAGTTTAAATACCACAGGATACACAAGTTTTAACAGTTTAAATTCACATTTTCTTTGTCTGTAAGGACCTTCTTTTGTGTTGCACTGGAGCTAAAAGGCTGCCGTTCATAACAAGTAATCAGAGTCACCTTAAAAAAATGCTTTTTCTATCTGGCTCAACTCAGAAACACAAAGCAAGGATACATTCTGGAGTCCAAACCATCGCAGGGCATCACACACTCACACATTTACTCACACACTTTTATCTAAGGGAAATTAAAAACAGCCAACACACCTTCGGCTTGCTTTTGAGAAGTGAAGGAAAGCAGAGAGCTCAGGGAATTACATAGACACATGGAGAAAATGCCAAACTCCTTACAGACAGAGATGAGACCCCATGATACAAATCAGCTTAGTTACGTTTAGTTCATCTTAGGTCAGGTTATTTCAGTTGAATTTCACACAAATCTGGATGTAGGCATGGAAGAAATTGTTGCCATTAAACAAACACAAACCAATGATATGTAGACATAATAGAGGTTGCATAAAGAGGATAAAGTAAACATGTGCATGCCTCACCCGTCCCCTTAGATAAAGCAGCTACTGCAAAGTAATACAATATTATTCTGAATGATTACCTGATCAGCATGATGGAACATTTCTAGCCAAAAAGTCATGGTCTCTTCCAGTTTGACAGTACCCCCATGAACAGGGCACAAGGGATTACTGAATGGTTTAATGAGAATAAAATGATGTAAATCATTGCCTAAGGTCTTTATATTTACCAGAGTTGAACCCAGTAAAATACCTTAAACACATGCAGACTTTGAACACAGCCAATAAGGTTCTGCTGCTGTATATTTTCTATCTTTCCTTTATCTAAAAATAGATGTTATGATTGAATGGCCAACCAGTTAGATTAGGGATTACATCACCTACCTGTGTTCGAAAAATCTGAATTATTCCAGGCAAGATATTCTTTAGGGGTTTGTTTTTTATATGGGTTTGTTGTTATATACAATTTCTAGCTATTTCTTTTTGTAAAATTAGGACTTAACTACATAAGCTTTGTATCGCCAGTGCAAAACTAAAGGATCTAGTCAGTTTCAGTATGTTGAAACACAGCCGATTTATATGACTAGGTGTAACTGGTTCTGGAATCATCTAGCAGTGCTCAGGTGTATCCGATTTCGGATTGTTGTCTATTCTCATTAGCAGATGAGATAAGTGCTAGACTTGGTCTGGAGGTCAATACCAGGTAACAGACCACATCATTAGGACATAAACACCAACCTCTAGTCATGTCATCGGGGAACAAATTATTGGCCGCCATCAGGAAGAACTGGATTTTTTTTTCTGGTTAGAGCTCTACTGTCGTCTGGGATTAAAATAAATCCTCATGGTTTTATGAACTCCATGAGTAATGCATTGCATATTAATTGGTTGCAAAATGTTGTCTTGCTGTATTCTCAATAATCTGTATAATCTGTGTATTTCTGTCACTCTGGAATGTTGATTTATCTCATTCATTCAGCTCCAGTGTTGCATCAGTGGAGTCTTTTACCTTTTCTTGTCTTAGCGCAACACTTGAGTCTAAAAAAAGTGTCACTTCTGGGCCCCTGGTGAGGAATGAGACTTCTCTGTGTGGATGTTTATGAAGAACTTGTGTTATCGCTCTGATAGAGAGAGCAAACACCGGCAAGCCCTCTTGTCTGCGTTTGCCTTATCAAAGTCCTCTATAGGTGTGTTCTGCTACTCATACAAAAGTACTGCTGCACACATGAGAAGTGGGTATGCTTGATTAATATTGTATAGAATTGAATATTCAACAATGTGATCATTAATCTGAACTTTAACAGTGATTAAATATCCTCCATCAACTGTCTATTGTTGAGTGATGTGACAAAAAATAATCCCAGTAACTGTGTATATTTGATAGCTTTCCTGGATCATTTTTTGATCCACAAGGAATTTATACTTCGGGCAAAATGTGATGTGGTATTTCTGTAATAAAAATATGAACTATAACTATCCATTTAGTAAAAGCACATTGCCCTGAAGTTCCTTTGTACTTGCTAAAACTCAGTTTAATAGTGTGTACCTTTGGGCACTAGAATGTGGGTGTGGAAAGGGCAGAAAACACAGCGAGAGAGAAAGAATGAGAAAGAGCGAGGCCGATTGCTCAGAAGTAGAGCAGGTTACCAAAGTGCTTTTAGATGATTAACTCGCGCCTTTGTTTTCTAGATGGTTATTCCGTTGTTCCTTTTCTCAGATCTCTTATCTTAGCCATGTCTTATCACTTGGCCTTGGTCCTCACCTTTTCCAAATATTTGTGTTTGGCTCAGCAGAGACTTAAGACTCTCCTTGCAGGCCTGTGGCATCCTGTAGAGTCTGACCCAATCCCTCCTGCAGGAGGGAATCAGGTCTCACCTTCAGGCCGGTGGTTATTTATTAGCTTAGATTGTATTTTTTTACGTGCAAACTAAAGTGAAGTGAAAAGAGAAAACTCATTAGCTTTTAGAACGGCGTTTAAAATGTTTGCTTGCACACAAAGTTGTTTTGCCACTGTAGCAGACTTTCAGTTTTATTGGTGGTTTATGTGTTCGCAATGAAACGGAGAGAAACAGACGCAAGGAGAGACTGTGATTTACGTCTGATTAGATTTTTCTCAAAACCATTTATTTATTGGATATAATAGGATAAATGACTGAGCCATATTTCACGGATTGTTTTACTGAGAAACCTTAAACCCCCTAGTTTAGGCCACTACATTGATTTTGTGGGTGTGTGTGTGTCATGGTCCAAAATGATGTAGAAAATTAAATGCAATTTCTTAAGAAAATAATTGGTAGCCAACTTTTGTATTTTTGTGGCAATTACTAGACCCTTTTTATTTTGGGTATGGTGTTAAATCCCCATCACAGCTCCAATACAGGTCATCCGTGAGAATACAGCATCTCACTGAGGTATTTCTGTGTATGGGGTTAAATCTCCCATAATAACACAAATACAGTAAACAGATATTTGTTAAATTGACTTGATGATTTATAGTGTATTCATTCAGTCATTTATTTATTCGATTTTAAGTAAGCATTTCTTTTTATTTGATTAATTCCTTTTTTTTTAATTGTTGTATTGTGCCATTTTCTGTCCTGTAGAGCACTTTAAACTACTGTTGTATGAAAGGTGCTATATAAATAAGATAAAAGATAATCATTATTACGTGTCTAAATGCATCTGATTGCCAGATAGTAAAGTGTGATATATAGAGACGGCCAAAAAATGTGTACACACCTTAATAGTTATCTATGGAGCTTTTCCATCCATTATGTAGCATGATGTTTAAATGTGACTTAAATTCATTCCAAATATATTTTATACAGGTTTATCTTTTGTTGACGTGTGTATACATTTCGGCCCCCTCATGTGCACAAAGAATGTGTTTACGCAGCTCTAGGGTTCATTGTCAAAGTGCGATGCAGTGGGTTGTTGGTATTGCGTAAATTGGGCAGCTGTCTGATGAACTGACTTATTTGAAAGGGGTATCCTGCGACAGCGCCTCATTGAATGTACAGTACGATGCATTTTACTGCCAGTGTATGTGTGTAGAAATGACACTGCTCCTGCTGTCTGCTTGATTTGATGTCCCTGATAACAATTATCTGGTCACTGATTCACCCTTAAACTATGTCTTTTTGCAATTCTTTACCTCTGCAGAACTAAATATGGCATATTGTGTATATTGGGGCATAGGAATTGTGATATATTGTTATATATTCTATTGGCTTGTTAAGTTACAGATGTTTAAGCCAAATCTCAAAGAATTTTAATGTTTCTGCTTTTGTCTGTCCATTTAAGAACACTCCGTGGCTGCTAAGACGGGCGGCTGTTTTCCCGGAGGAGCTCTGGTCACGATGGAGGATGGGAGCAGGAAGACCATGCAGGACCTGCAGCTCGGTGACCGAGTGTTGTCATCGTCAGAGAGAACCGGGCAGCTCGCTTTTAGTGAGGTCATCGCCTTCCTAGATCGCCAGTCCACCGTCCGTACACTATTTTACACATTGGAGACAGAACGGGGTGCTACTTTAAGCCTCACCACCGCTCACCTCGTGTTCGTTTCTGAGGGGAACTGCTCAGGTTCAGCGCTGACCGGAACACTCCGGACTGTGTTCGCCAGTGAGGTGAAGCCCGGTCAGTGTGTGGTTCTGGCTCAGGATCGAGAAGGACATCTTTCCCGGGTACTCAGGGTCCGAATCCGGGAGGACATGGGAGTGTTTGCTCCTCTTACCCAGCATGGAACAGTGGTGGTTAATGACATTTTGTCCTCCTGCTATGCAGAGGTGGATGAACACTCACTGGCTCATGCTGCTTTTGGACCATTAAGAGCACTTCATCGTTGGGGAGGTCCAATGGGCCATCAGGCTGAGGGGTTACACTGGTACTCCTCGCTGTTGCACTGGATTGGAAGACACATTCTCAACCCAAAACATTTCCACCCATGGGGTGTTTTAGCAAATTACAGATGAGATAAACAGGCTGATGTATGTAACAGCAAAACGCCCCAAAAATGTCCAATGCAATAGAGAAACAAATGGACAGAATAGCACTCAAACTGAAAATAGGACACTAAACGGGCATCATTTTCTCATTATGCAGGAGTGAAAGAAATTCTAAAATGAAGAACAGAAAACGTTTGACCCAAAACAGACTATATCCTTCAAAGGCTTGAAGGTTGCTGTAATTCTCCGGGCGTGTTCACTCGTTCGAAAAATCATCTTCAGGGATGTCGACGGAACTAATTCAGACCCACATGTAAACATATTCAATGCAAAACCATTTAAACGCTACACTGGATCATCCTCGCAAACACATAAACACGCACATTTCTACGCATACAGGAAGCAAACATGATTCAAAAGAGGAAGAATCACATTTGACTATTTTTAAAAGCAGTCTGTTTAATGTCAACGCTTGTTGGAAAATAATGACATTATTTTAACTTAAAACCGTTTCTGAGTGGAAAAAATTTGACAAATTACATCCTTGTGGCTGTATCACGCAGATGAACAACTACGCTCATATGAATCAGAGTTTCTGGAATGAACTATGAGAAGTAGAATTTGTCAGTAAAAAGGCAGTCCAGTGAACACAGCTCATCCTGCCTGGTATAAAAGCAATGTCTTCTTCTTTTCAAATTTATCTATTAATGGTTTTGAGGGAAAATAATGCATTAATGTGCTATAATGTGGCATTTTATGCTATTTAAATAAAGCCAAATGTACCTCTTTCACTATAATAACTATTCTAACTCGTCTGAGGTAATGCAACCAAGGTTAGCTGTAAATAAAATAGCTCAGGTAAGCAGTCGCTCAGGCGTAGGCAGTCGGGCTTAACCTTACTGATAACGTAGGTGTAGGTAAAGAAAAGCAGCTCAGAAAATCTACCCGATATCAGGTGTGTTTATTTTTCAGTGCCCTTCCATTCTGTATGTTCTGTTTTTATGTTTCGTATCGTGCTTATGTCCTTCCCGTAGTCTCACAATTTCAAATTCATCCTCATCAGTGCTGTCGAGTTTCAAGTTTTTGGTTTCATGCTGGAAATGTTCTTTATAAGTTTATTGAGTATTTAATAGTCACATTGTACACTGTATTTCTACATATAGCATACACAAGGGGTAAAAAATCACAGTTATTATATAGTCATACCAGTTAAGCTATACTGTTTTATTTACTATTTATTAAATACACTCGTGTCAAAAACAGATATTATATTCCCAGAGATCAGCTTGTTAAATTCCTTATGTATGCTTTATGGAGTGATACTCGCCGTCTGGCTTGCTGTATTTACGATTTATTGTGGCATTATAAAGTTTTTTTTGTTTTTGTTTCCAAAAAGATGTCAAAATTATATGTTCATATAAATATTTAAAGATCTATTTTTCAAAATTAAACTATATAGAAATAAGTGGGTGTTTCTGTATTTTCTGATGTTTACACATGCTGATCAATTTCATTGTTCATTGTAGTAAGGCCATACGAACATTTTGGGTTACGAAAAATGTCTTTTTCAACTTAACGTACGAACAAATTTCAGATTACGAACCGAAATTCGCGAAACACGTGACATCACGAACAAGTCTCTCTGTATACAGTGAGCGAACAGCGGACAGCGTATGGTGTTTTTTCGGTGTTTTCTTTATATTTTGTAAAATTCTATTTCAAAATGGCCCCAAAGAAGGTGCAGTGGAAGCGTAGTGGTGAGAAAATGAAAAAATCTATTACTATTTGTTGTTGTATAATTACTCCTGCCAGTAGGTGTTACTGTGTATCAGACAGAGGGGACAGTGAGTGAGAGAAGAAGGAAATCGGCTCAGTAAACTATTCTTTCTTTCGCGCAATTACACCTATAAAATACAACACTATTGAAATAAAGAAGGAAATAATAGAGAAAAATGAGAGTTATTGTTGTTTCTGGTAGATAAATTTTATTTAAAAAAAGAAGGAAATGTATTATGGTGTATGGTACAGAACACGTACTGTACTGAAATGTGATGTGTGTTTATGTACAGTACTACTGTGTATTGTTGTTTATTATTGTTTATTACAGGAATGTCTATTCTATACTTTAAGATTTAAGTGAAAATATACTTGTATTTATAACAAAAAAAGAGCATTTAAGACATTAGAAAGGTTAGGGGTAAGGGGGGGTTTGGGAGGTCTGGCACGGATTAATTCTATTTACATTATTTTTTATGGGAAAAAAAGGTTTAACTAACGAACATTTTGACTTAAGAACAGCCCCTAAGAACCAATTAAATTCGTAAGTCAAGGGTCCACTGTAGTAGGTTCTGGACCAGTGCTCAGAAGGTTACTGGTTCAAGCCCCACCAAGTGGTCACAGTTGTGCTGTTGAGTCCTCACCCTCTTGGATTGTCTTCCTTTACAATCAGTGTTAAGCCCTGGTCACTGTACAAAGCTGTGAGAATGTGACCGGGGCTTTACTGTGGACTAGGCCTCAGTATTCAGTCATACCCACCATGTATAAATATTTCTCACTCTAATGAGGCAGTAATCCAGTCATCTCTATGGTCGTCTCTTTGAATTCCTCCATGTCCGAACTTCTGCAGGCACAGAAAGGGAAGTACCGGAGCCAGGGTAAGTCCAGCAGTCGCTTTACAAGTTCAGGGGGCTTGTACACTGCCACTGGGCTTTGGTCAGTTTCCTTTTGTTTATCAGCCAGTGAATGTATTTTCCCAGTGCTGTGATCATGTTCAAGTCCTCTTTCAGATAGAGTTCCTAGATTACACAGTGAGAGATTTATTTTAATATACGAGTATGGTGTCAATCTAATGTTTGTTTACCATATCTATAGTATAGATGGTATACACACACACACACACACACATACAGTGTATCACAAAAGTGAGTACACCCCTCACATTTCTGCAAATATTTCATTGTATCTTTTCATGGGACAACACTATAGACATGAAACTTGGATATAACTTAGAGTAGTCAGTGTACAACTTGTATAGCAGTGTAGATTTACTGTCTTCTGAAAATAACTCAACACACAGCCATTAATGTCTAAATGGCTGGCAACATAAGTGAGTACACCCCACAGTGAACATGTCCAAATTGTGCCTAAAGTGTCAATATTTTGTGTGACCACCATTATTATCACTGCCTTAACCCTCCTGGGCATGGAATTCACCAGAGCTGCACAGGTTGCTACTGGAATCCTCTTCCACTCCTCCATGATGACATCACGGAGCTGGTGGATGTTAGACACCTTGAACTCCTCCACCTTCCACTTGAGGATGCGCCACAGGTGCTCAATTGGGTTTAGTCCATCACCTTTACCTTCCTCAGCAAGGCAGTTGTCATCTTGGAGGTTGTGTTTGGGGTCGTTATCCTGTTGGAAAACTGCCCTGAGGCCCAGTTTTCGAAGGGAGGGGATCATGCTCTGTTTCAGAATGTCACAGTACATGTTGGAATTCATGTTTCCCTCAATGAACTGCAGCTCCCCAGTGCCAGCAACACTCATGCAGCCCAAGACCATGATGCTACCACCACCATACTTGACTGTAGGCAAGATACAGTTGTCTTGGTACTTCTCACCAGGGCGCCGCCACACATGCTGGACACCATCTGAGCCAAACAAGTTTATCTTGGTCTCGTCAGACCACAGGGCATTCCAGTAATCCATGTTGTTGGACTGCTTGTCTTCAGCAAACTGTTTGCGGGCTTTCTTGTGCGTCAGCTTCCTTCTGGGATGACGACCATGCAGACCGAGTTGATGCAGTGTGCGGCGTATGGTCTGAGCACTGACAGGCTGACCTCCCACGTCTTCAACCTCTGCAGCAATGCTGGCAGCACTCATGTGTCTATTTTTTAAAGCCAACCTCTGGATATGACGCCGAACACGTGGACTCAACTTCTTTGGTCGACCCTGGCGAAGCCTGTTCCGAGTGGAACCTGTCCTGGAAAACCGCTGTATGACCTTGGCCACCATGCTGTAGCTCAGTTTCAGGGTGTTAGCAATCTTCTTATAGCCCAGGCCATCTTTGTGGAGAGCAACAATTCTATTTCTCACATCCTCAGAGAGTTCTTTGCCATGAGGTGCCATGTTGAATATCCAGTGGCCAGTATGAGAGAATTGTACCCAAAACACCAAATTTAACAGCCCTGCTCCCCATTTACACCTGGGACCTTGACACATGACACCAGGGAGGGACAATGACACATTTGGGCACAATTTGGACATGTTCACTGTGGGGTGTACTCACTTATGTTGCCAGCTATTTAGACATTAATGGCTGTGTGTTGAGTTATTTTCAGAAGACAGTAAATCTACACTGCTATACAAGATGTACACTGACTACTCTAAGTTAAATCCAAGTTTCATGTCTATAGTGTTGTTCCATGAAAAGATATAATGAAATATTTGCAGAAATGTGAGGGGTGTACTCACTTTCGTGATACACTGTATATATATATATATATATATATATATATATATATACTGTATATATATATATATATATACACACACCGATCAGCCATAACATTAAAACCACCTCCTTATTTCTACACTCACTCTTCATTTTATCAGCTCCACTCACCATATAAAAGCACTTTGTAGTTCTACAATTACTGATTGTAGTCCATCTCTTTCTCTGCATGCTTTGTTAGCCCCCTTTCATGCTGTTCTTCAATGGTCAGGACCCCCACAGGACCCCCACAGAGCAGGTATTATTTAGGTGGTGGATCATTCTCAGCACTGCAGTGACACTGACATGGTGGTGGTGTGTTAGTGTGTGTTGTGCTGGTATGAGTGGATCAGACACAGCAGTGCTGATGGAGTTTTTAAACACCTCACTGTCACTGCTGGACTGAGAATAGTCAACCAACCAAAAATATCCGGCCAACAGCGCCCCATGGGCAGCGTCCTGTGACCACTGATGAAGGTCTAGAAGATGAACGACTCAAACAGCAGCAAAAGATGAGCGATCGTCTCTGACTTTACATCTACAAGGTGGACCAACTAGGTAGGAGTGTCTAATAGAGTGGACAGTGAGTGGACACGGTATTTAAAAACTCCAGCAGCGCTGCTGTGTCTGATCCACTCATACCAGCACAACACACACTAACACACCACCACCATGTCAGTGTCACTGCAGTGCTGAGAATGATCCACCACCTAAATAATACCTGCTCTGTGGTGGTCCTGTGGGGGTCCTGACCATTGAAGAACAGCATGAAAAGGGGCTAACAAAGTATGTAGAGAAACAGATTGGCTACAGTCAATAATTGTAGAACTACAAAGTGCTTCTATATGGTAAGTGGAGCTGATAAAATGGACAGTGAGTGTAGATACAAGGAGGTTTTTTTTTATATATAATTATAATATATTATATATATTAAAATCCAGATTATTGAAAGTGCTGAGCTATTGTCATTCAAAAGAATCAAGTTATGTGGTGAGTTTTAATCAAGTTCTCATTCTGTAATCTGTTTTGTTTGGTTCAGTGTGACAGCTTAATTAATAGCAATAACAGAGGCGTTCAGGACGGTGGTGATTACTTTTTTACATCACTGTTTATTCTACAGACAATTTATGATTGATAGACTTTACTGCATTATCAAAATGAAACTGTACTGTACCTGAAACTGTGTGATCTAGAAAAAAAGCCAGGATGCTGACTAAAAGCCCAGGCAGCATCAAACAAGACTGGAGAAATATATCAAGACCGGGAACTCCTAAATACACAAAGATTATTACCATAAGCACTTAGTCATCTGACAATAAAAACATTACATCAATACGTGGAGTAAATCTGAACATATTCTCATACCAGTGCAGATAAAGCCTGACTGGTTTCTGAACCAGCGAGTCA
This sequence comes from Trichomycterus rosablanca, assembly GCF_030014385.1. Lineage (NCBI taxonomy): Eukaryota > Metazoa > Chordata > Actinopteri > Siluriformes > Trichomycteridae > Trichomycterus > Trichomycterus rosablanca. The sequence goes on from NC_085999.1 coordinate 3,435,953, forward strand.
GCACCAAAGACATGAACACGGTGAATCCTGTGTTAAAAATGTTACGCCCCGAGTCCACATCGGTGTACTGCAGGTACGTTATACCAGTCCCCACAGCCACAGTGTGGGTCACACTGAGAACAGCACCTAGTACAGAGAGAAATGAACAAAACCAGACACAGATATGAATCTTATCAGGCTCTGCTCGGCTCTGGGACTAAAACAAAGTAGATTAGCGTATGGGAGATGGGTTACCATGGATAGCCAGAGGGACTGAAATCAGTAACTGAGTCAGGGGTGGAAACACACCCAAAAACAGCAGCATCACACCAGCAAGCTGCACCGTGGCCCGGGAACCACACTAAAACAGAAAGACATGGATAGAGAAAGAGAAAACAAAACATAAGATCAGTCAAGAGATGGATTACATAATAAAAGTGCAACAATGACAGTAAATATGTTTAAAACAGGTCGATATAAAAGGGATTTATAAAAGACTCTCCAGTTTACAAATACTATTTTAATGCAACAACCAAACCTCCATGTTTCTACACTCACTGTCCATTTTATCAGCTCCACTTACCATATAGAAGCACTTTGTAGTTCTACAATTACTGACTGTAGTCCATCTGTTTCTCTGCATGCTTTTTTTTTAACCTGCTTTCACCCTGTTCTTCAATAGTCAGGACCTCAACAGGACCACCACAGAGCAGGTATTATTTAGGTGGTGGATCATTCTCAGCACTGCAGTGACACTGACATGGTGGTGGTGTGTTAGTGTGTGTTGTGCTGGTATGAGTGGATCAGACACAGCAGCGCTGCTGGAGTTTTTAAATACCGTGTCCACTCACTGTCCACTCTATTAGACACTCCTACCTAGTTGGTCCACCTTGTAGATGTAAAGTCAGAGACGATCGCTCATCTATTGCTGCTGTTTGAGTTGGTCATCTTCTAGACCTTCATCAGTGGTCACAGGACGCTGCCCACGGGGAGCTGTTGGCCGTATATTTTTGGTTGGTGGACTATTCTCAGTCCAGCAGTGACAGTGAGGTGTTTAAAAACTCCAGCAGCGCTGCTGTGTCTGATCCATTCATACCAGCACAACACACACTAACACACCACCACCATGTCAGTGTCACTGCAGTGCTGAGAATCATCCACCACCTAAATAATTCCTAGTGGTCATGTGGGGGTCCTGACCATTGAAGAAGAGCATGAAAGGGGGGTAACAAAGTATGCAGAGAAAAAGATGGACTACAGTCAGTAATTGTAGAACTACAAAGGTAAGTGAAGCTAATAAAATGGACAGTGTGTATAGAAACAAGGAGATGGTTTTAATGTTATGGCTGATCGGTGTATACCTACCCTAAAAGTCCCTGCATTTTATTTTATTGTGGCTGTATCACACAGATGAACAACTACGCTCATATGAATCTGAGTTATTGGAATGAACTATGAGAAGTAGAATTTGTCACTAAAAAGGCAGTCCAATGAACACAGCTCATCCTGCCTGGTATAAAAGCAATGTCTACTTCCTTTTGTATTAATCTGTTAATGGTTTTGAGGGAAAATAATGCATTAATGTGCTATAATGTGGCATTTTATGCTATTTAAATAAAGCCAAATGTACCTCTTTCGCTATAATAACTATTCTAACTCGTCTGAGGTAATGCAACCAAGGTTAGCTGTAAATAAAATACATTATTACATAATTAAGTGAAACAATTACAGTAGATATGTTTAAAACAGGTGGGTATAAAATGATCTCCAGTTTACAAAGTAATGTTATATACATTTACAAATACTATTTTAAGGCTACAATCAAGTAATATAATTTACACATACTGAAGTCAAAGTAGTGTTGATTCATCCCTCATGTCAGGTGCATTATATACCTCCTTTTGTTTGTTTATTTATTTGTTTTTGATTTTGTCAAGCAACATAACTAAATAAGCCAAATAATAAGGATGAACCCTGGCAGTGTGGACAGCTTAAAACTTGGTGAGGTGTGGCACTGCTGTACCTGACTGAGGCCGGCCGTACAGGCATTAGACACACTGCTGCAGAGACCCACTGGCGCCCCCATCAGGCCAGCAAGCACAGTGCCTACCCCCTCCACACTCAGCCCCCTGTTACAGGCCTGTGCGGGAGGTGCAGGAGCCTTCAGGAGTCTGGCTGTTAGCACATACACTGCCAGGGAGCTCAGACTACAGGACAATCCTGCTGCCACTCCTGCTGCAATAGTGTATCCGGTCAGGAGAGGGAGCCCGAGACCTACACAGGGAGAAAATGTGGTGCATAAACAGCCATGCTGCAAAACATCTGAAACCAGTTTAAAATAGCTGTCTGGTCTGCTGGTCTCACAACCTCTATATTGGTACTGATAGTTGCTGACCAACTTGACCAGCATCCAAAAGCCTTCTAAAACAATGAAATCCAGTATGAGCAGCTAAGACTGGTTGACAGCCGGTCAAGCCACCTGCTTTTAAATAAGAATCCCAGTCAATTAAATACAGCAGCATTCCTGGGTATCTACCAACCAAAAATGTTCAGCCAAGAGCTTCCTGTGGTCAGAAACTGACCATAATTAAAAGCCCAGATGAAGATAAACATAACGTGTGCATCAAAAAATATAAATAATAGTGTAATTAAATACATAAAGGTTGTACGTATTAAACAGCACATCACAACAGGAGTTTGACAATTGCAAACGCATCCACTTAGTTAAGTTGTAATAGCTTAATTAATATTAGATACCAACCGAGAACTTAATTAGCACTTTCACATGTGAGATTACAAAGCAACTTAAGGCTACTAACAATCAGGCCAACAATCTCACCATTCTCCTCCCAATTTAGCGCAGTCGATTCGTCTTCCGCTGCTGAGGGATACCCGATTGCATCCGAAGAGAGCACGTCGCTGCCCACGCCTCTTCCGACACGTGCACTCTGGACAGGCGTCTCTTCTTCCAATCAGGGACCTTATACAGCGTATGAAGATCCCACCCACACATAGTCCGGTCGTCCCGTCCTAGCAGATACGGTGGCCGATTAGTATCTGCTGCAGGCACTGCCAACTATGCCCGCCAGATGGCGCCCAGCCGACCAGTGGCAACGCCGAGTTTTATACCGAGGAATATCCCGCTGCGCCACCTGGGCGCTCCAATCGGGCTAAGTTTTAGCATAATTTCCACATCTGGATGGATTGATTTTATTATTATAATAATTATTATATTCATGTTTTTCTCAGTCTAGTCATATCCAGTCACCCAGTTGTCCACTGCTGCAGACCTCTCCCTGACCAAGTAGGCTATACATAACACATGCTCCCTTCCTGAAGCTGCCAACCACTTCTTTTAAACTTGCCAGAGATGGGTAGCAGTATTGTGTACGGAGAGTCACACACTGTTCTCCATTATTCACCATCCTTTCCATCATTCCTCCTGATAGACCAGGCCAATTGTGTCAGTGTAGGCGCCTGGTCAGCCAACAGCACAGCTGAGATTCGAACTCGTGAATGGATTTATTTCTGGATAAAGCCATGACTGTCCACTGCCAACTGTTAAGTACGACATCCATAATAGTATAGGCAGAAATCATGATGTTCAGTTTTTCCCCCAATTTAGCATAGTCAATTCATCTTCCGCTGCTGGGGATCCCCGATTTTTTGCAGTTGAGGTGGGTATATTGGTGCTCACGCCTTTTCCGACCTGCGCACAGCCCTTAACCGAACCCTTTTCCACCCATGCACTCTGCACAGGCTCCTCTATCCGCCAGTCAGGGTCCTTACACAGCACATGAAAATCCCACACATAGTCCGTTTATCCCTCCCTGCAGGCACTGCCAATTATGCCCACTAGATGGCGCCCAGCCGACCGATGGCAATGCCGAGTTTTGAACCGAGGAGTTCAGAATCTCGGCACTGGTGTGCTGTCGGAATATCCCGCTCCACCACCTGGGTGCCCTGTACAGTAATTTTTGTGCATGGTTGTATAACTATATAACACAGTTTTACCTGACCAGGCACACTTCATGATGCAAACAGAATTAAAAGCAAAAAATACAAGCTGTTCTGGAGCCCAAGCCTGGCTCAACGTTTTATTTACTTCTATATAGCTTGTGTTGAAAAGGTGACGTGTGCTTGGACAAAAAATCTTGGTTTGTCACAGTTATTAAGCAAAAATAATAAAATTTGTTCCACAGGCTGAAGGAATTTGTGTTACAAGGGTTCGGGTAGTATGCAAAAATGATAAGATATCAATACACACAGTTTCCTAAAATGTCATCAAAGTTAGTTCTAGTATATTTGCCAGACTTCACTATTCCCATATAAGAATGATGTGCTGTAAATGATCTCTGAGCTTACCTGGTAGAGGTAATCTAAACCACAGCATGCTGGTATTTGGAGAAACCCAGACAGAGGAGTTGGGAGAACTCCTGTCCTGAATTAGAGTTGTATTTATGTGATTCTTCTTCAAAAACAGTTCAGGCACAGAATGGAATCGGACGTCTCTGTACAGGTGTAAAGTGGTGCACAACACCCACACCAGCAGCATAGACAGCATCACCTGGATACATTCACATAGATAAATAGTCTATTATTTCACCCAGAGAACTGGACCCACTGCGACCCTGAATATGAAGAAGCCACAATAAAACAGACAATGAATGAATGCATGAATGAATGAATCTATTAGGTTCCACTATTATATTAGAAACTTCAGAAAACATCTGATTCCAGTTTATAGCACAGAAACCACTAAGCCAATAGCAATGTAAAAAAGTGTACTTGACTGTGGACAGTGATGTCTGTGTTCCAGGAGCTACTAATTTGTTTAGACATGTTTAGACCAGGCAGACCTGTTTTTAACAACTTTTTAGGTAAGATAGCATCTTCATGTACTTTATTCTTACAGGTAATGCAGGCTACAGGCGAGCCATAGCCTAGTGGTTAAGGTACTGGACTAGTAATCTCAGAATGTCACTGGTTCAAGCCCCACCACTGCCAGGTTGCTGCTTTTCTCCCAATTTAGTGTAGTCAATTTGTCTTCCGCTGCTGGGGGATCCCTGATTGCAGTCGAGGTGGGTATATTGCTGCTCACGCCTCCTCCGACCTTAGCGGAACCCTTTTTCACCCATGCATTCTGCACAGGCGCCTCTCTATCTGCTAATAAGGGTCCCTACATAGTGTTTGAAGACCCCACCCACATAGTCCGGTCACCCCGCCCTAGCAGAAACGTGTCTGCTGCAGGCACTGGCAATTATGCCTTCTAGATGGCTCCCAGTCGACCGGTGGCAACGCCGAGTTTCAAACCGTGGAGTTCAGAATCTCGATGCTGGTGTGCTAGCGGAATATCCCGCTGCGCCACCTGGGCATTAAGATGGCTTTAAGTAGCATTCCTGACTGTCTGAAATATTTACCAAGCTCTGTAAGGTTTCTGGCTCAGTCTAACAGGTGCAGGCAAACTACCCCTATTTGTATTCAAAGCTGTAATCAAGGATGTCGAGGAGGTTATGCATTTAAGTTAAATGGCATTATAGACATTTCTACATTCTACAACATTTTTGGCTTTGTCTCATGTACCCTTTGAAAACTGTCTGTCCAGTTCACAGACTGACCCATTCTTTTAACAGATAGTATTTGCTGTAAACCTGTTTATTGGTCACCTGGGGTTGATTTGTGAATGTATAAAATAATGTTTTTAATTTTGTTTAATTTGATTGTAGACTTTAATTGTGGATTGTACTTACTGAGAGCATGCTGATGGCAGGGCAGAGCTTCCCACTGGCAGAGAAGGACCAGTATCTCAGGTGCTGAGACATAAACACCAGCAGTAACACAGTCCTAAAAACAGAAGGAATTGTGTTAGACAAGTAAATAAGGGGTGCAATAGTTGTAAAGAAATTACTTAAATATAATTGTATAAACTAACTTATTAATAATTAGAATATAAATATGCGAATGCAATTATACTCATCTATAATAGCATAAAGACACTAAAAACCTTAAAAAGCCTCAACATGTTAAATGATATCTTATAATTTCTAATTCATTAGCGTTAGTCTGTGTGGACTTTGTCATGTTCTTCTTACGTCCCTGTGGGTTTTGTCCAGGTATTCCAGTTTCTTCTCACTACCCAAGAACATGCAAGTCTTTGGACTCGTGGGAGAAAGCCGGAGCACCCGAAGGAAACCCATGTGGACACAGGAAGAACATGCAAACTACACAGAAAGGAATCAAACCCGGACCCTTCTTACTGTAAGGCCACAGTGGTACCCACTGCGTCACCGTGCCACCCCAGTCGGTTTATTAGCTATAAAAAATCTCTTATGAGTGCTTAAGCAAGTAAGATCCGTTGTAATGCCCTGTGATGGACTGTGATCTAGAGTTTTGAGAATATGCTTAAGACCCACAGCAATCCTGACCAAGGTTCCTAAAATTATGATAATGATGTTGATGATAATGACACTAGTCCCGGTTGCATCTCAAACCGTACATAAGTAGGTATAAGACATGCCACAAGAATTGAAAATGTTGCTTTATGAATTTTGTGTATCACATCAATGTCATAAAACACAAATTAAACACTATATAAGTATGAAGGAACTGTAAACTGTAACCCAGCGAAGGTCAAGTCCCCACATATAGATGCTCACAGCATGGCGATGCCCCAGTGGTCTGAGGAGAGCAGAGCTGCCTCTCTGTAGATGGAGAAACCCAGCATGCAAAGCACTGGAGTGAGTATGAGTGGACCACACCGAATCATCACTGCTCCACCGACACCACACAAACCCACTGATATCTGCACCAGACCTGCTACTACAGCCATGCCCTGCAACTACACACACACAGATGCATTCATACACAAACACATGCATACATATACAGTATCACTCTACTAACAGTATGTTAGTAGAGTGATAGTAGTAAGAAAGTGTTAGTGAAATAGTGAATGCTGAGAGAGTTATATCAGTGAGAGAGTGGGAGGTGAGGGAGTGATAATGATGAAGGTGGTCTGTAGTGGAAGTAGTATGAAAGTAATAGTGATGAGAGTGAGCTGTGAGATAGTGATAGTGGTGAATGTGATGGGAACAGGGTGGTCTAAGTGTTCAGAACCAAGGACAGCAGTGCTTTACCTCTCTCAGCTGGTGTGTTGGGCCCTCAAACTCTTCTGATTTATGACACTGCCCCCTGCAGGCCGCTGTGCCGATTCCTGTAAGTAACAGTGCAGGATTAGGATTATTAGGATTTTAACGTCATGTTTTACACTTTTGGTTACATTCTTTACAGAAACGGTAGTTACTCATTACACAAGGCTCATCAGTTCACAAGGTTATATCTAACTCAGTCTCCAGTATCTCCAGTTCACCTCACTTGCACGTCTTTGGACTGTGCGAGGAAACCGGAGCACCCGAAGTAAACCCACGCAGACACGGGGAGAACATGCAAACTCCACACAGAAAGGACCCGGACCACCTCACCTGGGGATCGAACCCAGGACCTTCTTGCTGTGAGGCGACAGTGCTACCCACCGAGCCACCCTAACAGTGCAGGACTGTTGTATTATTAGGGACTTGATTTTAGTGAGACAAATGAGGTTTTGAAGACTGACCTGTCTGGACAGAGTTCAGGAAAAGAGCTGGGAGCATGAAGTCTATGGATGGAGCCTGGATTAATGGCAAACTGTAGACAGAAAGCAGAGAGTGTAACAGGAGTAAGAGAGAGAAAATAGGTTATTGTGATGGTAATAAAACACCAAATTAAAAGTGTGACAGAGCATGGAAAGTATAAACATGCCCTTACTAAGCCAAACTTTAATAAAAAGTAATAAGTAAAATTATGAATTTCTTTTTAGTGCAGGATTCAGACTTACAAGAAATATTACAGAAACTGAATTTAGTTTTACATCCGACTGTACTAGTGACGACTATCTACTATTCTTCAATAATATAATATAAATAATATTGGAAAAAATGTGACTTCTAATTTAAAGTGCCCTATTAAGCAGCAATACACCTGAAGCAGCACTAGTACTGACATGGTCTTCTTATCTAGCAATGTTATTTAATGCAATTAATCCAATCTCCCTAATTAAGCTAACTTTATTGATTAAATCATCAAAGTCATCATCATGCTTAGTTAAAGATTCACTTTCTGCCATCACAGAACCTCTGTTTAGTATAATAACTACATCCCTTAGCCTTGGATATGTACCCAAATCTTATAAATGTGCAATTATTAAAATTATTTAATTAAGAAACTTGATCTTGATCCATAGATGCTGTATAATAATATAATTATAGGCCAGTTATAGCTCAATGATTCTAAAAAAAAAAGCCTCTTTCCAACAATTATGATTTTATCTGCATAGAAACAGTATTGATGACTTTACAATCAGGATTTAGACGTCACCAAAGTACTGAAACTGAATTGATTTTGATAGTTAATGAAATATTAATGTCCTCTAATAATAAACGCAGCCTTTTATGTTGAGCTTAGTGCAGCATTTGATAAATGTTTATGTTGGAGAAGATGTGCTCTAATACTTATGCTATAGGCTGCACATTGGACATTGTATTACTAATAATTAACTACATATTTTGCTTTTTACCCTGCAGTGGTTCTGAGGTGAACGTTTTCACCCACCTGAGGCCAGACGTCCACATGACGTTCCTGCTGGACGTGATGGGACACTGCAGCGACTGCACTTACAATGTTCAGAAACTCACTATCTAAGTCTATTCTACCACACACTGCAGTGAAGGATGATGAATTTAATTACTTTCTTTATGCATCTTATTTGAAATCCCTTTTGTTGTAAATATTTTTACCTTTATTTAGTATCTCTTTTTTTATATATCTAATTAAAATTATTCCAAATTTACTCTAGGTCACCCAGCGAGAATGGAAGTCCCTACTGAGTCAGATTTCTCTCAAGGTTTGTAGGTCTTTGGTTTGCTCATTAGGGGGTTTTAGTCAAATCTGTATCATGGCTTTGAGACTTGGACTTGCGTTCTTACCGTGACCCAAAACAAGTCTGCAGGAGGGTAGAAACACCAGAGTAAAAGAAGATAGAAGCAGCTATCCTATTCTTCTCATCCTCCTTTACTAAAACACCAACCAGTAGTGTACACAGCGAGGTCTGAACCATAACATGCTGCAGAGACGAAGAAAAAGACAAGGTTGGTTATTGTCTGTGTACAGTTGTGAAATATTTTCCTTCTTTGTTGATGCTTTGTGGATGATGTGGATAGAAAAGAGATAGCAAGGAACTGAGAACTGCCTGTCTCAATAAAACAGGCTATTCCGGCCAACTGCAACTCAGTTCTCTGAAAAAGAGGACAAATTGAGATAGGGATCCCTAAAATGAGCCGGGGACAGAAAGATATGAGCACAACCACCACATCATCACCTGGCACAGAGAGCGTAGTTTCGTAATGTGGTACCCACTCTTTGGTTACATTCATGAAAGAAACGGTAGTTACTCATTACATAAGGTTCATCAGTTCACATGTTTAGATCAAACACAGTCATGGACAATTTAGTATCTCCAGTTCACCTCACTCGCATGTATTTGGACTGTGGGAGGAAACCAGAGCACCCGGAGGAAACCCACGCAGACACGGGGAGAACATGCAAACTCCACACAGAAAGGACTCGGACCGCCCCACCTGGGAATCGAACCCAGGACCTTCTTGCTGTGAGGCGACAGTGCTACCCACTTAGCCACCGTGCCACCCACATTTTAACAGACTCAACATTTTATTGAGTTTGTTCCAGGCTTCAAATGTTAATATTTACATAATACAAGTAATGTCTTTGCACTTTTAACAAATTAAAGTATCCCAACTTTACAGAAATGGTGACCGAGAACTGATGGACACCTCAGTACACCCCCCAAAAACTGCTTAATTTCTTGGAAGCACTTGCACTTAAAACCACCATGTATGTTAGGAAAAAGCAAAAAAAAGTAAAACTCTACACCCTTATAGTTACACAAACACTCTAACGACCATACACACAAGTAAAGAAAGCAAATCGACTCAACACTGACGTTTAAAGACTGAATCTATTACCTACCCATGGTAATAGCCATAGCAGCTGACATGGCATTAGGATTTGAACAACAACAACAACAACAGGAATTGTGTTTTTAGATTGATTGGTACAAATGTCAATTATGAATGTCAATTTAAAATCAAACCCAGTGGTCTGAATCCACATAAATTGGCCATGAATTTATCCAAAAATCCTATTTTGTGAAATGCTGACAAAACTCTGTATTAAAGCATATTCAATAGATCTGTGTATCAAAAAACGTACAGCTGTGCCAAAAGAAAACAAAAGCAGCCATTTTTCAGAACAGCTAGTACATAACATTCAAAACAAAAGGACGGCAGTGTTTAGATCATCTTTTATTCCTGCGCTGGAATGACATAAAGGCCAGAACCTAATTGAACAGAGTGATATTTTGGCAGGTCTCTCCTAGAAGGACCTTGATCTACTTATCACTTATAGACAGTGAAAGACAGTTATAGATAGTGAAACTTGGCATACCTGCAGTGCCAGGGCTATATTGAGCATTAGCGGAGGGCTGTGATCCACTCTAAGCCTCTTCAAGGTTTCAGTTTCATTGGATTTTGCATTGGAGTCCGGCTGAGTACACGACGTCCTCCACGTTCCCATGTCTCCTCCACGGCTCGTCTCAGGTGAACGTGGGGTAAATCCTGCTCGTCCTTCGGCGCTTGCTTACATTTGAGCAACTTTATCTATTCAGTTAAAGTCTCTCACACATTTACTCTATGTTCCATTTTAAATCATATGATGACCTTTGACCTGATTGTGAAAGCACAAGTGTTTGTGATAACTAGCTGCATTTTCCATTTAATCATTATCCTGTCACTGACTAACAATAGCAGTGAGAGATTACATAATGACAGTAGCTGTTAGCCTGCTGTTAATGCAAATGTTCTGGCTGGCATTCTGCTACTGCAATCATTTAACTACATGTAGTTTGCTGCACAACAAAGACATATTTTATATATACACTGATCAGGCATACCATTATGACCACCTTCTTGTTTATACACTCACTGTCCATTTTATCAGCTTCACTTCACTTCACCATATAGGTGCACTTTCATGCTTTCATGCTGTTCTTCAACGGTCAGGACCCCCACAGGACCACCACAGAGCCGGTATTATTTAGGTGGTGGATCATTCTCAGCACTGCAGTGACACTGACATGGTGGTGGTGTGTTAGTGTGTGTTGTGCTGGTATGAGTGGATCAGACACAGCAGCGCTGCTGGAGTTTTTAAATACCGTGTCCACTCACTGTCCACTCTATTAGACACTCCTACCTGGTTGGTCCACCTTGTAGATGTAAAGTCAGAGACGACTGCTCATCTATTGCTGCTGTTTGAGTCGGTCATCTTCTAGACCTTCATCAGTGGTCACAGGACGCTGCCCACGGGGCGGTTGGCTGGATATTTTTTTGGTTGGTGGACTGTTCTCAGTCCAGCAGTGACAGTGAGGTGTCAGCACTGTTGTGTTTGATCCACTCATACCAGCACAACACACACTAACACACAACCACCATGTCAGTGTCACTGCAGTGCTGAGAATGATCCACCACCTAAATAATACCTGCTCTGTGGTGGTCTGGTCAGTAATTGTAGAACTACAAAGTGTTTCTATATAGTAAGTGGAGCTGATAAAATGGACAGAGAGTGTAGAAACAAGGTGGTCATAATGTTATGCCTGATTGGCATATAGTATGTGCATTTAAGTCAAAATATACCTACTAATACATTTAGAAATTGTAACAAATGCTTTTTTAACCTAAGTGCTACATGCATTTTATAATCAACCTCACAAAGTGAGTTACCAAACATTGTAAGAATTTGTATAGCTCCTGAGCCCATTATTTAGTATGTAAGTCTGTGATGTTTGGTACGTTCTCCCAGCGCCTGTGTGGGTTCTCCAGTCCTTTAATGGTCCTTAAACATTCCAGTAAAAGAGACTGGCTACTTTAAGCTGCACCTAGCTGTGAGTGTGTGATGCACTGTGATTAAAAGTCCTCCTGAACTAACACACACCCATAAATGATCCCTTTTTTCGTGCTAGGTTGGGCCTAACAGAGCGCAGAATCATGTGATCAGCCGCCGCCCGTGCAGGCACCTCAGTGGAGGTCAGCAGAGGCCACACTTGCCCCAGTGAACCCTGTTTCAGCCAATAACCTCCCCCCTACAGGCACACAGCCAATCGTGTGTCTGTGTGGGTGTCAAGCTGGCTGATAGCAAAGCTGAGATTCAAACTTCACAGCTTGAGATCTCAGTACTGGTGGGTTAGTGTGTTTTACTATGGTAGTACTTTATCGAAATACTTTGTAAGACTCTGTTTTTTCTTTCCCTGTGAACACATTACATTTACATCTTCAGCATTTAGCAGACACTTTTATCCAAAGCGACTTACAGTTGTGACAGTATACAGTCTAAGCAATTGAGGGTTAAGGGCCTTGCTCAAGTGACTTTCTGATTACTAGTCCAGTACCCTAACCACTAAGCTACAACTGCCCTCTATAGCAGTATAAATACGAATGTAAGCACAAAGCCATGGATCGTCCCTCCAATTTAAGGAGGATTTCAGGGTGCAAAAATACACGTGACCTATACATGCAGAACATAAAACCTGTTTTTAAATCACATCGCTCTGCATCTGCTCTTTTTCTAGACCGTACTGCTGCAGCGCTGGAGCAGCATTTGTTAAAGTGGTTGCTTGAGTACACAATGTTAGGGTTGGTGGAAGCAGAGACATTAAAATTGCAGCCCTGCTGTACTGAATCAACATCTGTTCATGCTGCACCAAGGATTCGAGCAAGAACGTTGTTGTTCTTGATCCGGTGCCCTAACACACAATCTATACCACTGCCGCCTCTCAGGACACGGGCTGCTATTTTCATATTAACATGGACACCTGATATAACATCAGCTTGTTTTGAATCTGTCCACTGACCAAAGCATCTGAAAAACGAGGAGACAATCCGGGTCGCAGGACTGAATACATTTTATTTTATTAGCACTGATTGAACAATACAGTACACAGATGAAGAAGGAGAAGTTGAATATTCATGGCTTATAGAGGTGTAAAGTGGACCTTGACTTGAATGACGAAAACATAAATACCTCTATAGACTACACGTGGTGGTCAGCATGCTTTGGTCACATTCACACATGTACTCATGTATACTGCAGATATGCTCTGAAAATCGTGTGTCTTCGTTGACGAGGCACAACAAAAATGTCACTATTTCACATTTACAAATGCACTGGCACAAAAAACAGAAGCAAATACACTCTCATAATGACGTCAGGGTAGAATGGATCAGGGATAGGGGTTAGTGTGTTATCTATTAAATCTAATCCAATCCTCTTGACTAGAACTCTATTAAAGGCTTTGCTATTAAGAACTCAGTTATCCTCCAATAAGGAGGTAAAATGTTATATTTGTACAGGATATGTATTTATATTCACACAGACAGAAAAATAGAAGTGCGGTTGATTGAATGAAGCTTGTCTGTAATTGTTTATTAGAATTAAGAAACAGAAAACGTGTAAAGTGAATCAAGCTGCAGTGGTTCTTGTTCATGGTCCAGTTCCAATCTCTGGTGTTTCACAGACTGTCCATCATACTAACAAAGTCAGTGTTGATTTTTGTGACCTTTCAGTAAGTCTTTTTTTGGAAAGTGGCAATACATCAACCATACTAACAGCTGAAAGAAGATTAAAGTGGGCAAGGTGCTTTTTAAACACCTATTTTGCTCTATTTTAACCAATTGAATAAAATTTTTTACTCATTTATTCAATTTTGTGAACTGAAATACTTTGTTGCTAAACTTTGAAAGTCTGCAAAATACACTGATCAGCCATAACATTAAAACCTCCTTGTTTCTACACTCACTGTCCATTTTATCAGCTCCACTTACCATATAGAAGCACTTTGTAGTTCTACAATTACTGACTGTAGTCCATCTGTTTCTCTGCATGCTTTGTTAGCCCCCTTTCACGCTGTTCTTCAATGGTCAGGACCCCCACAGGACCACCACAGAAGCAGGTATTATTTAGGTGGTGGATCATTCTCAGCACTGCAGTGACACTGACATGGTGGTGGTGTGTTAGTGTGTGTTGTGCTGGTATGAGTGGATCAGACACAGCAGCGCTGCTGGAGTTTTTAAATACCGTGTCCACTCACTGTCCACTCTATTAGACACTCCTACCTAGTTGGTCCACCTTGTAGATGTAAAGTCAGAGACGATCGCTCATCTATTGCTGCTGTTTGAGTTGGTCATCTTCTAGACCTTCATCAGTGGTCACAGGACGCTGCCCACGGGCCGCTGTTGGCTGGATATTTTTGATTGGTGGACTATTCTCAGTCCAGCAGTGACAGTGAGGTGTTTAAAAACTCCATCAGGGCTGCTGTGTCTGATCCACTCATACCAGCACAACACACACTAACACACCACCACCATGTCAGTGTCACTGCAGTGCTGAGAATGATCCACCACCTAAATAATACCTGCTCTGTGGTGGTCCTGAGGGGGTCCTGACCATTGAAGAACAGGGTGAAAGGGGCTAACAAAGCATGCAGAGAAACAGATGGACTACAGTCAGTAATTGTAGAACTACAAAGTGCTTCTATATGGTAAGTGGAGCTAATAAAATGGACAGTGAGTGTAGAAACAAGGAGGTGGTTTTAATGTTATGGCTGATCAGTGTATTATAATATATTTATCATACACCAGATTCCAGATATGTGAATTGGTCTCGTCTCTCCCTCTGTCTGAACCATGTTCTCACACAAAGTTTAAGATCGTGTCAGCAGACACGGTAATACACCAGGGAAGTTATACTTTACTTTCAAATGAAGGACTAAACACATAAAGAACATCAAGCAAGAACCAAAGCACAGTATACTATTAGAAATTCGGTCAGTCCAGTCCATGGCACTTTAAACACTCGTCAGTATCTCTTTTACGCACAATGTACAAAAATAAACCTATAAATACAGAGTAAGAGGGTTGAATAAATATTATGCATATTTCTGGTTGTGGCTCAGAACTGCACCACAGCGGAGTAATTACAAATCAGAGCAGAAACTGAAACGCTCCCTTCCAGTCACAACAAAAGTCAATATTTCCATGCATGTGGTGGCAGAAAAAAATAATGATTATTTAAGACATTATTGCATAAATACACACGAGGGAAAAATAGGACATGGACAAGTGGTGTATCACCACACAGATTAAAAAAGGAATAAAAAGGAATAAAATAAATGGAAAGTTGAGCATTAGAAAGGGCACAGTGTTTACGCTCATTTTCTAGCTTTTATCTTAAGCAAATTCTCTATACCTTGCTTCTTTTAGCATCTTGTAAAATGTTTAATGCTTAGACAAACTCCATTCTCACTTATGAGTTATGATTTTAAGTTACCTATCTAACTCTTATATACTGTGAATGACAACATGGCTTTAGGTTCTCTGTGGGTGTGGTACTCCTAAACCCTTCTGATTGTTATTTGTCTCGGCTGAGACAGGTACCTTTATCTTTATAGGCTTCACTACTTGCACTGAATGTTTAAATAGTCTGTCTAAGGGAAGACAAATTTAAATCTATTGGTAAAAGAAGATGTGTAAAATCTATATGCCCAACATGCTGGCACATACAGTGTATCACAAAAGTGAGTACACCCCTCACATTTCTGCAGATATTTAAGTATATCTTTTCATGGGACAACACTGACAAAATGACACTTTGACACAATGAAAAGTAGTCTGTGAGCAGCTTATATAACAGTGTAAATTTATTCTTCCCTCAAAATAACTCAATATACAGCCATTAATGTCTAAACCACCGGCAACAAAAGTGAGTACACCCCTAAGAGACTACACCCCTAAATGTCCAAATTGAGCACTGCTTGTCATTTTCCCTCCAAAATGTCATGTGATTTGTTAGTGTTACTAGGTCTCAGGTGTGCATAGGGAGCAGGTGTGTTCAATTTAGTAGTACAGCTCTCACACTCTCTCATACTGGTCACTGAAAGTTCCAACATGGCACCTCATGGCAAAGAACTCTCTGAGGATCTTAAAAGACGAATTGTTGCGCTACATGAAGATGGCCAAGGCTACAAGAAGATTGCCAACACCCTGAAACTGAGCTGCAGCACAGTGGCCAAGATCATCCAGCGTTTTAAAAGAGCAGGGTCCACTCAGAACAGACCTCGCGTTGGTCGTCCAAAGAAGCTGAGTGCACGTGCTCAGCGTCACATCCAACTGCTGTCTTTGAAAGATAGGCG
The DNA here is from genome assembly GCF_030014385.1 of Trichomycterus rosablanca. NCBI lineage: Eukaryota > Metazoa > Chordata > Actinopteri > Siluriformes > Trichomycteridae > Trichomycterus > Trichomycterus rosablanca. Next base: position 3,452,283 of record NC_085999.1, read on the forward strand.
CAGGAGTGCTGTCAGCATTGCTGCAGAGATTGAAAAGGTGGGGGGTCAGCCTGTCAGTGCTCAGACCATACGCTGCACACTACATCAAATTGGTCTGCATGGCTGTCACCCCAGAAGGAAGCCTCTTCTGAAGTCTCTACACAAGAAAGCCCGCAAACAGTTTGCTGAAGACATGTCAACAAAGGACATGGATTACTGGAACCATGTCCTATGGTCTGATGAGACCAAGATTAATTTGTTTGGTTCAGATGGTCTCAAGCATGTGTGGCGGCAATCAGGTGAGGAGTACAAAGATAAGTGTGTCATGCCTACAGTCAAGCATGGTGGTGGGAATGCCATGGTCTGGGGCTGCATGAGTGCAGCAGGTGTTGGGGAGTTACATTTCATTGAGGGACACATGAACTCCAATATGTACTGTGAAATACTGAAGCAGAGCATGATCCCCTCCCTCCGGAAACTGGGTCGCAGGGCAATGTTCCAGCATGATAATGACCCCAAACACACCTCTAAGACGACCACTGCTTTATTGAAGAGGCTGAGGGTAAAGGTGATGGACTGGCCAAGCATGTCTCCAGACCTAAACAAAATGGAACATCTTTGGGGCATCCTCAAGCGGAAGGTGGAGGAGCGCAAAGTCTCGAATATCCGCCAGCTCCGTGATGTCGTCATGGAGGAGTGGAAAAGCATTCCAGTGGCAACCTGTGAAGCTCTGGTAAACTCCATGCCCAGGAGAGTTAAGGCAGTTCTGGGAAATAATGGTGGCCACACAAAATATTGACACTTCAGGAACTTTCACTAAGGGGTGTACTCACTTTTGTTGCCGGTGGTTTAGACATTAATGGCTGTATATTGAGTTATTTTGAGGGAAGAATAAATTTACACTGTTATATAAGCTGCACACAGACTACTTTTCATTGTGTCAAAGTGTCATTTTGTCAGTGTTGTCCCATGAAAAGATATACTTAAATATCTGCAGAAATGTGAGGGGTGTACTCACTTTTGTGATACACTGTATAACATATGCCTCCCACTCCAGAACTGTATCAAAAAACATCCGAAAGAAATTTCATCTGATCGAACATCTGACCAAATGAAAAGTCACAGACTGACAAAGTTATTCAAAGAACAACCCAAACACTGTAAATAACAATCCAATAATAATACAACCACCCTCTCGTGTGTTTAATCTGGCTACCTGTGCTGCTCTGGTGTTAAAACAAATAATCTCACCTCTCACCTAACATGGACGTTTTAAAATGCTGATTAGAAAAGAAGAGCAGGATAAAGATCTGGTGTCAGCGCCGTAACCCGATGCTCACATCGCCTGTGTAAAGTTTTCAGGGAATACTCCTTTTTTGCTGAGTTTTTTTGCCTGAATCCAGTCAGTCTCTTTAATTCCCATCAACCAGCCATCATCCTGCAAAAACACACATTTCAGGTATTTCACATTTCAAAATAAACCCAATAAATGTCTTAATAAGTTGTCTGGCCACCATGAGCTGCCTGAAAAGCATTAATGTAACTTAATATTGACTCTACAAATATCTGTAACTTTGCTACAGGAATGGAAAATCATTTTTCCAAAATATAAAACCTCAGTAGTTTTTTCCTTTTTGCTAATGCTGGAAAGAAAGTGTCTAATTATAATAAATAAATACTGTTTTGAATAAAAAATATACAGAAAAATGTATAAATGCTGCAAAGGTGACATTAAAACAAGATCTATAGATGGCTGACAAACCACTACCAGTACAGCACGTTTAAAATATCAATACCGGGTGGCTTCTTGCTTATCGACCAGTTTGCTTAACAGCATAGTAGTAGGGGCAGTGAGGAGTGTCTGTATCACATTTCCTTATTACATTTTCTATGTTGATGAACTGCATTTGAGTAAAATTTGGTTTTGACCGAACTGTATTGTCTAATGCCAAGTTCACACTACACGACTTTCCAAAACGTCAGGTCATTGTACAGTTCACACTACACGACTGGATCTCTTGTAATCGGGAGTCGGTGTCAAGTCGGTGTGGCTTTCACACTACACGACTGATCGGCGATAGGGGGTTTCACACTACACCATCTATCACCAACTGGAATCGCAGGCGAGCTTCTCTGGTCTCCTATTGCAATGCAAAGTTGGTGTTATGTTTTGTAGAGAACGATAAGGTCAGAAATACTGTAAAACTCGTGTGTGTGCTGATGTATTCTGATATAAACTATATTACGCCCCTGTCCCACCTTTTCACACTCCTCCCCTGCGTTTCCCCTCACACCGTATCTTGTGTTCTCATTGGCTGTTCGACACCGCACTCATTGCCAGTCGGCCGACTCATATCCAGATATCTAGCAAGCTAGGTTTTTATCTTCAGTTGCCGAGCGCTCGGCGAGCTGTTTGGATTGAGTTGTTGAGCAGTTCACACATAGCGATTGACAGCCAAGTTGCTCCCAACCCGTCAACCAGTCGTGTAGAGTGAACTAGGCATAAAAGAACACTAAACACTAAACTGTCTGAGCTGGGCAGTAGTGCCTTAGCAGTAAAGACGGTTCAGTAAGGGGTTCTAGAAACACTATCACCAAGCTGCCACTGTTGGGCCATCAAGCCCTTAACTATCAGATCTTTATCTATTCAGATGTTGCACCGAATGGTTGACACTGTAAATGCCGTCAGAATGACACACATACTCACTTGGTCCTACTATGCTAGGAGAAAAAGATAAAAATAAGAAAAAAGAATTCTGGAATTCTGACCTGATCGTCTGGGTTTTCATAAGTCACCACAAGCACCACGTCTCCTGCCTTCATCTCCAGCTCATCTGAGTCGGTGGCAGCGTAGTCATGCATTGTTTGAACCTACAGCAAATGAACAGGACATGAACAAGGTCAAATCAGACATTCTGGAGGTAGTTCTGTTATTTCAATTATTTTAAGTTCAATAATTTTAAAAAAGCTGCAAGAATGTAATGTAATGGTGGACTCACTTTGTAAAGGAAGCCTGGTGGCATCTCTACGTCTGTGCCTTCATTAGTCTTCTCTGCTGTCTAGATATATACAGCAAATTAACAGTCATTAATTACTATGTTTTTATAAAAGTTGGCTTCAAAGTCCTTAAACGAATTGCTAAATCTTTACATTATTAAACATTAAGTGCTTATTAAGCGTTAATTAACATTATTAAAAATTAAGGTTTATCATTAATGAACCAAAGACAATATTAACAGTACAACTGGATTGCTGGATCTCTCTCATGCCGCGTAAACAGTAAACGTTTTTGCAAACCACAGTACACATGTGCTTTGATCCTATTGTATTCTGCAATAGGAAGTTTGTACAGCTGGACAGAGGTGTATTACCTGTTAACACTGTCAATACAGGTTTATACACAGGTTTATTAACGCTGTATGCCATGTTTTTTTATTTAGAACTAATGCGACCTAAGTACTGAACTAATGCTAATTATTGTAGTTATTTGTGTTAGTATAGGAAAAGTTATTGTAAAACATTAACAATTAATAATCTCTCTATATATGTTGCTTTATTGGATAGGCTGCATCAATATAAAAAGTCTGCAAAATCCTTACATTTCCTGTATTGTTGTAAACAATTTGCATTATCTTAATCATAGATATAAGACAAAATCCATTTTAATGTCACTATTAGATACACTGACTAAATATTTACAGCCCAGGCTGGACAAGGTCTGTAAACTGCTGAGCTTGTGATAAAAGATGAAACTATTTATTTGTGCATCTTCTCCCAATTTTTAGCGTAGTCAATTTGACTTCCGCTGCTGGGAATCCCTGATTGCATTATAGGAGGGTATATTGCTGCTTACGCCTCCTCCGATCTGTACACAGCCCTTGCGGACCCCTTCTTTTTGCCAGGGTCCTTACACAGCAATTAAAGACCCCACACACATAGTACAGTCATCCCACCCAGCAGACATGATGGCCAAACTGTTGTATTCAGAATTTTGGTGCTGGTGTGGTAGCAGAATATCCAGCTGTGCCACCTGGGCACCCCCAGAGATGATCTTTCTCTTATAAAAAGATTTGTTCATGTAAAAAATTTAAAAATGCAGAGTTCAAATGAATGAAAAAGACCAAAAAATATTGTTGCCACTCACTTAAGCAAAGGATTCTGCAAAAATCACACCAAAAGAACACTAAACTCAGAGGTGAAAAGGAATAATAAAAAAAAAAAACAGCAAAAATGTGTATAAACATCTGTAGACATAAACCTCTGCACTGTAAATATTTAATTAACTACAATTTACTACAGTAAATACAACAAGTATTTATGTTTATTTGCCCCACACAACACAGCATCTAGATCTAGCATCATTCGGTCCAAAAATATTATGATTTTGTGTGTTGGTGTTGAAAGACTCACTGCTGCTGCATCCTCTGTTCCAGCTGCATTTTCTGATGCCTACAAAACACATGGAGCAAAAAGAAAAACGTGTAAAGAACAAAGAGAAGGATGAAAAAACTAAAGCAGAATAAATATCAGTATTGCCTAGCTCAAACTACTAATACTACTAGTATAACTACCTCTACCAACACATCCCTAAATGCCATGCCAAGCAACCTCATGCCTTATCTGTGGTGCCCGCAGAATCATGCTTTCAGTCTGGCTTATCATCAGCCAGTGAAGGCATAGGCACAGCGTCTAGAACAATACCTGAGCCCCATCACTGCTCCAACTCTCAGCCCGCACTGGCTGGGACCCATCATCGTCCCAAATGGGTGCTGCAGCCGGAGCATGCACAGGCTGACTGTCATCGTCATCCCAGGTAGGATAAGCAGGCGCAGCGGTACCCACAGGCTGACTACCATCATCATCCCATGACTGGGCTGCCTCCTGGCTTTCATCTGGCTGTAGGAGGGCGAGGGTGGGTAAAGGGGGTAGAGGGCAGTGGATAAAGGGCATATGGCCACCAGGTGGAGCCATGACCAAGCACAGGAAGCAGTGGCGATGGAGTCAAAGCCAGAAAAATGTGAAAGAAGTATGGCTATAACTGTAGAGTCACAGATTACAGTACTGTCTAAAACATACTACAGTTTCTTAACAAAGTTTGTTGACATTACATATTTAAACATAGTTGGAACTGTTTAAAGTGAAGTGGCTTTAGTCAAAAACCAGCCGTACCCATATTAAACATTCGTGACGAGAACTAACAACCACTTGAAACATTTTGTAAAAAGAAAAGACCCAAAATTACTCCAGTATTTTACACAACACTAACTAAGGTGGCTTATGTTGTTTGTCCAAAGAAAACTATTGTCTGATTTATTAGTTTCAGTTTTTAGTTAAATAAATACAAACCTCATATTATTATTATTCATTCATTTTCTTATCCGCTTATCCAATTAGGGTCACGCGGGAGGGGGTGCTGGAGCCTATCCCAGCTTTTCAATGGGCGCAAGGCACACAGTAACACCCTGGATGGGACGCCAGTCCATCGCAGGGCGGACACACACACACACACACACACATTCACTTATAGGGCAATTCAGTGTTTGTGGACTGTGGGAGGAAACCGAAACTCCTGGAGGAAACCCACGCAGACATGGGGAGAACATGCAAACTCTGCACAGAAAGGACCCGGACCGCCCCACCTGGGGATCGAACCCAGGACCTTCCCTCTGTGAGGTGACAGCGCTACCCACTAAGTCACCATGCCGCCCTATTATTATTATAATTATTATAATTATATCAACTGGGGCTTAATGAGGATACTTTTTAAGACATAATACAATAAATTAAAGCATGAATTTTGTTGTACAGTACATTTTGTTGAGATTTATAACTTATTAATGAAGACAGACTTTTATTTATTAATAAAGACAGACTGTAAGGAACAGAGAGAAATGTACAAAGACGTAGTTTGTGTATGAGACACATGAATTAAACAAACAGGTCAAAGATATTAAAAAATATCTAAAATTAGGACACCCATGAATCCCAGGTCTTCAGTACAGCATAGTGAGCAGCAATTTTCAGAAATGTACAGAAGACACAACATATGATTAAGCAAATGAAATAAAAACATTACATATACACCGATCAGTCATAACATTAAAACCACCTCCTTTTTTCTACACTCACTGTCCATTTTATCAGCTCCACTTACCATATAGAAGCACGTTGTAGTTCTACAATTACTGACTGTAGTCCATCTGTTTCTCTACATACTTTTTAGCCTGCTTTCACCCTGTTCTTTAATGGTCAGGACCCCCACAGGACCACCACAGAGCAGGTATTATTTAGGTGGTGGATCATTCTCAGCACTGCAGTGACACTGACATGGTGGTGGTGTGTTAGTGTGTGTTGTGCTGGTATGAGTGGATCAGACACAGCAGAGCTGCTGGAGCTTTTAAATACAGTGTCCACTCACTGTCCACTCTATTAGATACTCCCTTAATGTGGTTTTAATGTTGTGGCTGATCGGTGTGTATACAACTCATGTGATTATTAATGTGAGTCTCTAAACATCACAGTAAATGTGCATTATGGTGATGGTGGTTTAGATAATGGCTTTTGGAATTCACAGGCATTAGTATTAATCACCTTGCAGTTGGTGTTCCAATTCATCCCAAAAAGCTGCTTTTTTGTCTGCCATTTGCAATGTCCAACATCTCTGGATGGTCAAAAAAGTGCTTCAGACAGTGGGGTCAAAGCTGCTGTGAAAATTTACTCTTAAAAACCAAAATCTGAAATGTATGCCTACGTCTGCATTGATTTGTTAGTGAAGATGTTTGAATAGGTGTGGGTGGAGTATTATGTCTGCTTATCCCTGCTCCTCTCATATATCTTATACAGATATTAAACCAAGTTAGTTCATCAGAGCAACCTTACATGCTGTAGATACGTCCACTAGAAAATATATTTGTCTTGTAAAATGGGGTTGATTTGCATAGTTACTGTAGAAGTATGTCGTAGGTGTGACAAACCTGTGGTGCTGGGGTGGTGGCAACTGGTGTAGTAGCCACCTGCAGTGCATCAAAGTCCATGTCCAAAAGATTACTAGTGGCTGGGGCATCATACTATTAGGGTGGATAAAATTGATGTTAATTGATAATTCATACAACAATAAAGTTACTGCCAAGAGAGTGACAATGCCAACTGGCTGGAGATAAAACGTTGTACTCACTGGTGCTGGAGACGAAGCGCTGACTCCTACAGCCTCATCAAAAAAGTTAATGATGTTCTCCTGCTTCAGATCCTTGGATGGAGTGACTTTCGGTGGGGGAGGAACAGCAGGTCTCAACTGTTTATGCACGCACACACACAAATGCAGACTTTAATGCATGTACAAAAACATTATTAAGCACGGTAACTGGACATTTTAGTCAAACTCCTGGTTTGCTGTTAATTTAAAAAAATCAATCATAAAGTTCATAAACAGTACATGAGCTCACAGACATACAGGAGTTGCTCTTACTGTACAGGATGTAGATAGAAATAGATAAACAGTGTGTTAAATTTGTCACGAATTGGTGAGAGAATTGCAAAAGCAGGTAACCCGTACCTGCAAGATGTTAAAGAATGAAACCCATTTGCAGTATACTTAATCAAGGCAGATCAAAACTGTGGCTAAAGAGCCACACAATAAAAGAAGGGAAATAATGAATGAATAAACTGCATACTAAACCTCAAGATAAACACAGAACATGACCAAACCAAACCACTAGTGCCAGCTACTCAATCCACCAAAGAGTTACAACCCAAGCTCTCAACAAAAAAACACTGGTGTCATGCCACTAGTGGACACCACTTATGTCCATAATGGGTCTCTCATGACAGCTGCATGCAGGATATGCCACCATGCCCCATCTTAAGGCAGATCGCATTCCGAGTAGTTCTCTTAAAATGACTACACTCAAAAAATGTTGGCACAAGAGTTCACAATTGTATAAAAATTTTATAACTACAAAGTAAAATCAAGTGCTATAGCTTTTAACCAACGGGCAATTCAGAACAACATGGTACCTCACTAATGTCTTAAAAGTGCATTTATAAGTGCATTATTATTACCTTAGATGGAGATTTTGGAATAGCGGGTACTGCCGGGCTCAGAGTATGATTGGCATCTTGAGGTCTGTCACTGAAAGATGAACAACAGATATTTAAACTCTACGTCTTGGTCGCGCAGAACCACTCATGCTCACATTCAAGCTCTGCATCGCAAGGTGGAGCTTTATCAAGACAGAACTACATACAATCTATATGCAGACAAACATGAAACTCATTCATGCAAAGAGCCTCGGACACGTTCGGTTCTTCTGTTCATCGCTCACATGCATGAATCCAGACGGTCTCAGACAGAGCAGAGCGTGAATTCAGACTGAATCAGCACGTACTGTGTCAGTGTCTACACAGGTACTACGTCAGACAAGACAAACTGCAGTTTCAGCGGGCGGCAAAAAGCAGCACGCAAACTCCTCCATCGAAAAAAAAAACAACACCACACACATACACATTCAGACACACACTGCAGGGCTGCCAGTGTTACCTCCGCTGGACTGTTGGTGTCTTCCCCACTCGGGTACCTGCTTTTCTGTAAGAGCGGTGGTGGCTTTCATTGATTGCATACTCATTCATTCTTTAATACGCTTTTATCTATGACACACCACTACAAAGTAAAAATATAAACTTGACCCACAGAACAATTTGAACCACAGTTTTCATTAGTGAACACTTTATCCAGATCACCACGGTCATGTTAGAGATTACTGGTTGGTGGGAGGTCAAAGTAAGGGCACATTCACATGGACAATTTAGACGTGCATCACAAAATGCATTGGTGTCGGAATTTTTCTATTTATTTACGCATTTTCTCCCATTTTCTCCCAATTTAGCGTAATCAATTTGTCTTCCGCTGCTGGGGATCCCTGATGGCATTAGAGGAGGGTATATTTCCTGCTCATGCCTCCTCTGAGCGGTGCGCAGTCATTAGCGGACCCTTTCTTTTTCACCCATGCACTCTGCACAGGCGCCTTGCACAGCGTTAGAAGACTACACTCACTTAGTCCGGTCATCCCGCCAAGTAGTGTCTGCTGCAGGAACTGGCAATTACACCCGCTAGATGACGCCCACTCGACTGGTGGCAACGCCGAGTTTCAAACCGAGGAGTACGGAATCTCGGCGCTGGTGTGCTATCGGAAAATCCTGCTGCGCCACCTGGGCGCCAGGTGACAGAATTTTTAAATGAGAGCTTACAACCACGACTTGTTTCTGCTTCATATCCTTCAGTGACGTGAATAACAGTGTCTCAGTCTTTAATTACCTGACGTCTGAGTAGGTAAGGTGTGTTTCATCAGTCTTTCCATTCCAACATGTTCATCTCAAAAGTTGTATTCTTCAACTTTAGTTATTACTTACTTTTATATATTCCTCACTATTATAATTTAGATCAGGTGTGTAATGTTTTTTAATGCATTTTCCCATTTTCTCCCGATCTTTAGCGCGTCCAATTATTACCCAATTGCGTTATGCTTCCTCTGTACTGGTGCTGACCCCAGCCCTGATTGAGGAGAGCGAACTGACACACGTCCCCTCCGACACGTGTGCAGTAGCCGACTGCATTTTTTCACCTGCACGAGGCGAGTGCATATGCGGATCAGCTTTGTGCATGAAGAGCCACACCCTGATCGCATTATTCCTAAATTCTGTGCAGGCGCCATCGATCAGCCAGCAGAGGTCATAATTGCATCAGATGTCATGTAGCCGCCCAGCCCAGCCGGATGGCAGAGCCGAGTTTCAAACCAACGAGTTCACAATGTCACAATTAGTTGTTTTATTCTACAGTATATAGTTACACCAAAGTATGTTTAATTATAAGACTGGTTCTTAGTGTATTCATTATTATTCTCAACATCAGACCAAAACTAGACAAATAATAAATGTCTAACCTGGACATGTCCTGATTCTCCAGTTTCACCAGCGTATCATGTATATTTTGGCTTAGCTGTAAAAACCAGTCAGCATAAATCAGTAACATATACGCAAATATTCATATATGTATTTACCAGAACTAGAAGTAATATAATAAGACGTTACCTTTCCTTTTTCTCTGTGAAACTTCTCCTCAAGGCCAGCCACGCTCTGGAAGGTGTTCACGTAGAAACCAACCCGGCTAGACAGAAAAACACACCATGTTGGCTGAGCTAATATGTTTTTGTAAATAAAATAACTTCCATGCTTTACTTCCATGTTGTTTTACTTGTATATCTATACACTTTTTATAAACCCTAAATTAAGAGGTGTATGGTAATAAATACTTTGTTATTGGACTTAATTTTGTATGGGGGTTATTTTATTATTGTATTAAAGTTTAATACAGACAATAAAGAAATAAACTTGAACATGGTTTTATTTTAATAGGAGTGTATCTAATATAGTGTATTTTATTACTATATGTTGGTATTGCTGCATGACAAAAAGATAATGCACACTGAACCTTTTATATGCAGATAGCAAGAAAGCTGCTGAATTTTTATTATTGCAAGATTTTGTACAATTTGTTTATTGTTATAAAGATTCATAAATGTTACTAAACTACTACTACTTTCAACAACAATAACAATAATAACTAAAAGTCTACAACTGTATTTAAAATATTTCTTTCTTAAACAATTAGTTTAGGATATTTGTATGTAAATCCTCACAAGTTAGTTAAACTTTTTCTCAAGCCAATTATAATAAAGGTATCATTATTTTTATATTAATAAATATTACATTCTTTATACGACATGGCTTAAATATCAACTATTTTGTTTTAAATCTCTAGAAACGTGTTGTCTTTGTTTACTTATTACACTATCCTCACTCACACAAACACATAATGACTGTGAGTGGGTTTATTCAGGAATGAAACGGGTTCGAGCTCTTGTTGTGCTCTGAGCTTTTAATGATTCAAAGGGTGGAATAACAAACAAGCTCATCTGGCTGAATGAATAACCAGCAGCTGCTGTAGGAAAGAAACAGCAGTAGGAGGGCTTTGATGATGATTTCTGAAATGTAATTACTCAATAATACAGGTATATTCCATAAAATAATACTATATATAAGTAAAAAAGTAAAAGTAAAAAGAGAAAGCAAGAAATGAATTGCGTACCTATTCCAGAGTGATGGCAGCTCTTCCTGAAGATCTATGTTGATTTCCTCAAAGACCTTCTGGGCCCTTTCAAATTCTTCCTCCGCCTACACACAGGTGACAACACATGAAAAAACAATGCTTAAGACATTACAAATATTGCTAATATTAATAAACATTAAAAAGAAAATTAAAAATGCTAATAATCTGACAACAGTATAAGTTAGTCTGAGCAACATTATAAGCAGTCTGTCATGGATTCAGCCCTCTGTGCTCCAGTGTAGAGGTGCCACGCCCCTCTCTCACTCTCAGTCCTGAGCCAGCGCCCCTTCTATGATTGGTTTCCTCTGCTAATTAGCCCCACCTGCCCCTCATCTAAGGACATTTAAGAGGCGAGCTGGGGACAAGTCGGTGGAGACTATTTTGATTAGAATCTGACTTTGCTTTCGTCGGTTTGCTCCTTGCTCATGTTATTTTGATGTGACTCTGTTCTATCAGTTTGGTTTGTTTGTTAGCCTTAGCCTGTTTAGCTCTGTTCCGTCCTGTTTAGCCCTGTTTGTTCCTGTTAGCCCCTGTTAGCTCGTGTTTTGTTTGTCTTAGTTTGTTTGCCTTTGCCCTGTTTTGTTTTGTTTTGTTTGTCATGTTAGCTCCTGTCTGTTTGTTAATGTTCATGTCTTGTTTGGTCTTGTTTCTGTTTACTCTAGTTCTTGTTAACATTAGCATTTAGCTTAGCTTTGTTTATGCATGTTTAAATTAGCATTTAGCATAGGTCGTGTCTTTATTTTGAACATCTCTGCGTGTGTGTCCGCCCCCTTTTGTCTTGTCATAGCGTTACACAGTCAGTACATTTTAATCTGCTAGGACACAGTTATAAAACGGATTTACTTTAGGAACAGGTATTACCGACAAATTTCAGATACATCTAATTAAAACTGCAGATTAATACCAGTATCTAATCCCTCCCAGTACTGACCAAACCCAACACTATACAGTGCTATGAACTGACAATGTTTTTGTGAGTGTGCCTCTGCTGGTTTACTGAGTTTCTCTTTTAAAAGGGGCGGCACGGTGGCTAAGTGGGTAGCACTGTCGCTTCACAGCAAGAAGGTCCTGGGTTCGATCCCCAGGTGGGGCGGTCCTGTGTGGGTTTACTCCGGGTGCTCCGGTTTCCTCCCACAGTCCAAAGACATGCAAGTGAGGTGAATTGTAGACACTAAATTGTCCATGACTGTGTTCGACATAACCTTGAGAAGTGATGAACCTTGTGTAATGAGTAACTACCGTTCCTGTCATGAATGTAACCAAAAGCGTAAAAACATGACATTAAAATCCTAATAAACAAACAAACAAACTCTTTTAAAAGCTTGGAATGACACTTGCTGGTGGATTGAGTAGCTGGCACAAAAGAAACTTAGCTCTCTGTTATTTCTTATCCTACCTATTTCTTTGTTTTTTGTGTTTTCTGATGATCACTGAGAGTTTAGTGGTTATGCTCCTGTGGGGCAGTTCTGCAGATTGCAGTGCAGATTTGGTTTGGTCTGGTTCTTGTGTATTTTGCTAGTTTAACTCCTGTTTGGCCACAGTTTTGTTCTGCCTAGCCAAAGTATCCTGCATTAGGGTTGTACACCTTGTAACATCACAAGTGCTGGGTTACATCTCCCTTCCTCCCTCTCGAGGTGCTCACTACCCCATGAAACATAAAGGCAGTAAGAAAGGGGGGTAATGTCCGGAACATATACATCCGGAACTGACTGACTAGTAAGTGTTGTTAATAGATTTTGTTACCTGATTTCTGGACAGGCTGGTCTGAGCAACATTATGAGCAGACAAAATTCCCTGTGCCCACCCAGGAGCGGCCCTCTCTAACAAAGATGCTGGCTTGAAATGACAACACAAAAAGACAAAGAAATAAATATCAATCCATTTTTAAACATACCAGGCACCATACAGCGGATTTTCTTAGTGCAGTTACCTTAGAGATCTTAACCCCTCCTTCTTTCTTCTTGCCCTTGTTTACAGCAGCATAGTTGTGCCGGGCACTGTCGAAATCCACCAGCTTCCTGTCTCGCTTGGCTATACGGGCCTAAAATGAAGCAGAAATACAGTATCTAAGCCAACTCCATAGCAGTACATGCACAAATGATTTAAAAAAACTCCTAATGTCAACAGCATGTCCCTACCCTAATGTCAGGAAACTGGCCCAAGTACGTGTCCATGGAGATCAAAGCATGATCCACCAGCTTCTGGTGAAAGTCCGTCCATAAGAGGTCTGAGTCCTGCAATATACACATCATTTAGTGCAGTCAACAGGCTTGTATGTACGTGTATGGATAATCCCAACCACAACCATATTATAAAGAACTAAATTAAGAACTAAACCACTCTATACTGGTTCTCTGCAAATTTAACACACCTGGGTTCCAGTCTATTAAAAATTAAGTCATATAACAGAATAAGACCGTTTTACTTTAAAGCAGGGCGGCACAGTGGCTAAGTGGGTAGCACTGTCACCTCACAGCAAGAAGGTCCTGGGTTCGATCTCCAGGTGGGGCGGTCCGGGTCCTTTTTGTGTGGAGTTTGAATGTTCTCCCTGTGCCTGTGTGGGTTTACTCCGGGTGCTCCGGTTTCCTCCCACAGTCCAAAGACATCCAAGTGAGGTGAACTGGAGATACAAAATTGTCCATGACTGTGTTCGATATAACCTTGTGGACTGATGAATATTGTGTAACAAATAACTACTGTTTCTGTCATGAATGTAACCAAAGTGTAAAACATGACATTAAAATCCTAATAAACAAACAAACAAACTTTAAAGCAAGACTGTCAGTGCCAACAGTTTGCATAATTTCTAACTGAAATTTGGTCACTCCTAACTATTTATTTATTTATTAGGATTTTAACGTCATGTTCTACACTTTGGTTACAGTCAAGACAGGGTGGGTAGTTACTGGTTACACAAGATTCATCAGTTCAAGTCTTTAATGTCAAACAGTCACGGACCATTTTTGTATCTCCAATTCACCTCATTTGCACGTCTTTGGACTGTGGGAGGAAATCGTAACTCAGACACAGGAAGAAGAAGCAAACTCCAAACAGAAAGGACCCGGACTGCTTCACCTGGGAATCAAACCCAGGACCTTCTTGCTTTGAGGTAACAGTGCTACCCACTGAGCCACCGTGCCGCCCTCGCTCCTAACTTAAGGAGAAAAACAGGATCCACAAGAGGTGCTTCAAAATGATCACACTTCAATAGGGTGACTGTCCACTTCAGACTTGTTACTTCTGAGATTCACTGCATTTACATGTACTATAACTGGCTAAATGCTTTAGAACAGACAATCATCTTTGTACAATAGTTTTTGGGACAGAAAATCATTTTCTTAGCTATTATTTATTAATAAGGGCACGTGGAGAACGGATTTCGCTGCTAAGATCATTCAAATTAAGATAACTTAAGACTCATTTACTACTCTATTACTATTCCTTCAATTTGATATTTTTCACCTGGTATAAATATAGAAAAGAACCACAGACTTGACAGATGCCATACAAGAAAGAACACCATGACATGTCCTTTACTAGTGTATGTAAACATTTGCCATTGGCTGTAGCTAGTCGCAGAAGGTGAGCAGATGTTGAGCAATATTGACCTGATAAGCAGAAGTTTTGATCTTTTAGTTTTTTATTTTCTAATTAACTGATTTGTTAGGCAACCACAGAACTGAGGCGCATGTTAATATGCTCAGTTAGTTTTACTGGCATTGACAAGTGTTGGCTTGAGCTAATCCCAACAGCCTGCTGTACCGTGGTTTTAAAGCCTGAAGCTTAATGACTTCCCTCCTGTTGTGCCATCGCACTGCTTTTCTAATAGTGCCTTAAGAAGAACAGATATCAGATAAAACAATGAACAAACAAACCACAATTAACCTGGATCACAAGGTATTATACTATCAACTTCAAATAAAAAGCAAAAATTAAAGTGAACAGAAAATGCTGTGGAATGTATAAAGATATATATAAAGATATATACATAGATTTTAATTTAGTGATAATAAGAAGAGCAAGTACCTCCACAATAGAGTCCATTTCATCTTTGCCATACCACTCAGGTTCGTACATATCAGCCAAGCACTCTTGCAGATGATTGGAGGACTCGTGCATTGCTGTTATAACAAAGAAATATGAACAGAAACAGAAAAGACACACGTCATTTAGAATAAGCCGCTGTATTTACCAGGGGTCTCATGAAAATAAATATACCTTTCACAGCAGCCAAATA
The DNA here is from genome assembly GCF_030014385.1 of Trichomycterus rosablanca. Taxonomy (NCBI): domain Eukaryota; kingdom Metazoa; phylum Chordata; class Actinopteri; order Siluriformes; family Trichomycteridae; genus Trichomycterus; species Trichomycterus rosablanca. Next base: position 3,467,660 of record NC_085999.1, read on the forward strand.
GGCCCGTAGATCTCTCTGAAGCTTAGTGCCCTCAGCCTACAAAAGGAAATAATCCCACACAGCCATGAATAAGAAATACAGAGTAAATTCAGAGGAAGGAAGATAAAACACACACTGCTATATGTGGTAAAAAAAGTAAAGCTGAGTTCACACTCACCAGTTGTTTGTTAAAGTTAATCACTCCTTCTTCAAACGCAAGATCTTTAGTCTCATCTGCCTTGCCAAGTTTCTGCATAACCTGAGAGAATACAGAAGCATTTACTTCTTAACTATGATATGTATGGAAGTGAGAGATTTATAATAGTAAAAAATGCATTCATCTTTAGAAACTTCTTTACCCTATTAAGGGTCAGGGTGGGTCCAGATTCTAGCCTGGAAATAAGGGTGCAAATCATGTCTACAGTTACGGCAATCGTTAAAGAGTTCCAATCAACTGGAACTGTGACAGTTATGCCTGGATGAGCACCAAGGTTGATGGTATTAAAGGCAAAATCCCCAAGAATGAGTGTTGGAGAGTTGCAGAAAAAAACCTTGGAAAATTTGAAAAACTTGCCAGAAAAAATCTCTCCTGCTACCTAACCATACACGTACCTACCTAAAATGTGCTAAACATTACTGAAACTGTGACTGCAACCATGGACAGACGTTTAGAAATTACAGCATTTTGGCAACACACACTCTAGGTGGGTTTGCAGCAAAAGTAAGGCTGACTATACTAAAAACAACCTGAGGCTTACTGTTAAGCATGGTAAAGAATCTGTGATAATGTGGGCCTGTTTTTCCTTCAGCGCCTTCAAAGAGCCCTGTTATGGCACATGGCATCATGGACTTCATAAAATACCAGGATACATTAAATTAAAATCTATCTGCCTCCGCCAAGTAGCTGAAAGATTTTCTTATCATTCGATTTGACAGAAGAACAATGATCCAAAACATCCATATCAACAAAAAATGGTTTACTGAACACAAAATCAAGCTTCTGCAATGACCATCTCAGTCCTCTGATCTAAACACTATAAAAACTGCGAGTTGAGTTAAAGAGAAAAGTGCATACCAAAAGACCTAGGACCATGAACGATCTTGAGAGATACTGTAAAGAGGAATGGCCTTAAATTGCTGTGTATTTTCCAACCTTACGAGGTGTAATCGGAGAGGACTAAGTGCTGTTTTAATGGCAAAGAGAGGTTGTATTGACACCATTTCATCAGAACCAGCATTAACTTCTTCAGCAATTTGAGCTACAGTAGCTCGTCTGTTGGATCGGACCACACGGGCCAGCCTTCGCTCCTTACGTGCATCAGTGAGCCTTGGCCGCCCATGACCCTGTCACCGGTTTACCACTGTTCCTTCCTTGGACCACTTTTGATAGATACTGACCACTGCAGACCAGGAACACCCCACAAGAGCAGCAGTTTTTGAGATGCTCTGACCCAGTCGTGTAGCCATCACAATTTGGCCCTCGTCAAACTCACTTAAATCCTCACGCTCGCCCATTTTTCCTGCTTCTTACATCAACTTTGAGGATGAAATGTTCACTTGCTGCCTAATATATCCCACCTACTAACAGGTGCTATGATGAAGAGATAATCAGTTATTCACTTCACCTGTCAGTGGTCATAATGTTATGCCTGGTCGGTGTATATATTGTAAACATTTTTACTCATCCTTACCAGGGGTGCTAATAATTGTGGAAAGAATTGTAAATGATAAATGTCTCCCCTAACATTAACTACTTTTTAATTAATTTAAACAGCATACCCATTTATATTTACTGTCATTTTATCCTGTCAGTAATGGGCCCCCTGGCCCGATATAAGACTCCGCAGAGGAAACACCATTACTGTTCTGTGTCTCTGCCTGAGGTAAAGGTATTACCTTTTATAAGGATATAATAACTGAACCTTCAGTAACTGAATCCAACGTCTTCCCTTGGACTCCTGTTCTAAGTGAGATTTAAACAGGGTTCCAGTTCTTTTTACATTTGTGCATTGAATTTCTTGTCTATGGTAGTTACTCACAGACCTCAGATGCCTTATAAAGACTAAGTAAAGGACACTGAGGGTGGCACGGCGGCTGGGTGGCACTGTCGCCTCACAGCAAGAAGGTCCTGGGTCCTTTCTGTGTGGAGTTTGCATGTTCTCCCCGTGTCTGCGTGGGTTTCCTCCAGGAGCTCCGGTTTCCTCCCACAGTCCAGAAACATGCAAGTGAGGTGAATTAGAGATACAAAATTGTCCATGACTGTGTTTGAAATTAAACTTGTGTAAGAGTAACTACCTCTTCTTGTCTTCTTCTTGTTCCTCAGCCTTTGTCTCGTTTTTCGGTTACAGAGTCGGCATTCTTCCCGTTAGCGAGATCTGGCACAGTTTTACGCCGGATGCCCTTCCTGACACGATTCTCCCTATTTATCTGGGCTTGGGACCAGCACTACAATGCACTGGTCTGTGCATCCCAGCGGCTAGGTAACTATGGGACAATTCAGTGTCTCCAATCAGCCTACCGGCACGTCTTTGGACTGTGGGAGGAAACCGGAGCACCCGGAGGAAACCCACGCAGACACGGGGAGAACATGCAAACTCCGCACAGAAAGGACCCAGACCACCCCACCCGGGGATCGAACCCAGGACCTTCTTGCTGTGAGGCGACAGTGCTACCCACCGAGCCACTGTGCCATCCTGACGAGTAACTACTGTTTCTGTCATAATTGTAACCAAAATGTGTAAAACATGACGTTAAAATCCTAATAAATAAATAAAGAAAGAAAGAAAGAAAGAAAGAAAGAAAGAAAGAAAGAAAGAAAGAAAGAAAGAAAGAAAGAAAGAAAGAAAGAAAGAAAGGACCCTGGTGTATTTCAGTGCATGTAAAATGCAGAAAATGACTCAGTTTGAGAAGCTCTTGGTCTGTGTGGTAGTAAACACATCTCACTGCAGTAAGAATAAAACGGGGGCAGCTCAGCTCAGCTCAGCTCAGGAGACTGAAGGATCAGATATTCGATTTTAGGCCTGAGCCCTGAGATGGAGATGGGGGTTTTCTTAGTCTCATTTTGCATTGACCTGAAATACCAAATATGACAGATATAACAGTTTGTGGTTATATTAAAGTGCATTATAAAGGATTTTCCATAAGCAGGCGACTGTATTGGGTTTAATGTGATATTATTTATTACGTTCATCACAACGGGATCACTGCTAAAGCCCCATCATTTAACACTAAGGCAAATAATAATGAATAATAAATAATGAATGATAAGCATAATGATGGCAGTAATGATATAACATGGTATGAATTTCTTACCTTTTCTTGAGCCCTGGTTATTTTCTTCTGCACATTACTGGCTATTTTTCCTGCGGAAACCCCTTTTCCCATTGTTAAATCTGCCATTTCGTCTCGATTTTGTATCTCTTAATATTTCAGATAGCTAAAAACACCTATTGCATTGAACAATCGACACAAACGACGACAATAACAGCGAATACGCGTTCTGTGTGCGGTCAATAATAATGTCCTTTATTATAGGGAAACCTGCAGGCGCGTTCACGCGAATCTGACATGCGCGTCTTAAAGGGGCAGCACACATTTAAATCTAGACGTGTAGCCGGATAGGTAGGTAGGTACTAATATATATATATATATATACTGTATATATATATATATATATATATATATATATATATATATATATATATATATATATATACATATATATATATATATAGGGTGTCCAATGTCATATTAGTTTAACGATACTCAAAATAGTACATGGTGGGAAAACATGATCTGCTTAAGCAGTTTACCTTGCAACCACTAGTGCCAAGAGTCTACATCATTCTACCTGTTTAGGCCATCAAAACCCAAGAACACCAAGAAACCAAAGCCCAAGAACACCAAAGGTGTGTAAAAAACCACACCTTCCACAATGCAGTGTGCAGGCCAGCAACTGAGAACCAAATCATCCATCAACGGTAGCTTATGTTAACACTAACCCTGAGTGAAGGCTGAGCGTAATGCATTGAAAACAGAGATTAAAACCAGTAGATATAAATACATTTTAAGGGATTTGCACTATTTTATGTTTTCACAAGCAGTGTCTCAATTTCCTGCAGGGACTGAAAACGCTGACCTCTGTGCCATACTCACATTCTATAGGGACAATAGAGAGCATCCTAAGCAGGTGGCTAATGGTGATATGCAATTCTATCCGTCACAACATGACTACTGGGATACTCCTCTATTGAACATCATTAAGCTTGGTGTTAAGCATCATGAGCAGCTGCATCCCACTAAAACTGCAAAGTAGTATACACTACTACAATGAAATTAGCTGAAACTTGTCTTGATCACATCAGTACACCAGATTGGGAAGAAATCAGGTCACTTTACGTACATACTGTTTCCAAAGGTAAAAAAATACAAGGGTCGTCTGTTATAACTTTTTTTTCCTGGGCCTTCAAGCTTCTTAGCATCCTAATACCCCACCTAAAAAAAACTTCCCAAATACCACATTTTATTTTATCAGCACTTTACCCACCCACTCACAACTTTTCCTGCTGGACGTTATGTTCATTAAGTACACATGCTGCTATATTTATTTATTTTCTGGTATAATTATTATTTATCATTTGCACCTGCACTTTACACGACTGTCATACATATATACGTATAGTTATAGTTATTTTTCACCATCCTTATATAGTTATAGTTACAGCTGTTTAGTTATTATTTACACATCTTTTATTACTATTACTGTTATTACTAATATATACCTAACTAATTTGTATTATTATTACTGTTATTATTATAATATATACCTAACTAATCTTTATTATTATTACTGTTATTATTATAATATATACCTAACTAATCTTTATTATTATTACTGTTATTATTATAATATATACCTAACTAATCTTTATTATTATTGCTATTATTATTATAATATATACCTAACTAATCTTTATTATTATTACTGTTATTATTATAATATATACCCATTTTTATTCATATGCTTATTGTTATTATTGCTATTATGTATATAGTACTATGTACATAGATATAATTTCATATATGTAAATAGCTATAGTTATAACTTTATATTCATATTAATCATAGATATATGTTACTGATATTCTCTGTTTTCTTTGCACAGTGCTACTATTTGCACTTCTGGTAGATGCTAACTACATTTCATTGCCTTGTACCTGTACTGAGCAATGACAATAAAGTTGAATTTTATCTATCTATCTATCTATCTATCTATCTATCTATCTATCTATCTATCTATCTATCTATCTATCTATCTATCTATCTGTCTGTCTGTCTGTCTGTCTGTCTGTCTGTCTGTCTGTCTGTCTGTCTGTCTGTCTGTCTGTCTGTCTGTCTGTCTGTCTGTCTATCTATTACTAACATATTTTATAATTTTTTACTATTATTACTATATTTGCTATATTTATTGCTTTAAATTGGACTAAAATAATAATTCACTTTACGTTTATACAAAATGCAACAATTTCTGCAATTGATATAATTTTTTTCTTTCTCAAATCTATCCCTGTGATGTAGGCTGTAACTTGAGGTACTGATATCATTATACCACATGAGGGCAACAAAATCATCCACATTAGATGAAGCTTTTAGTGGTTAGTTCTGTTCTGTTCAGCTCAGACAGCTCTTAATTCAAACAAACAAAAAACTAGTATCCATTTGCATCGAATTAAAATGTGCTGGAGGATGAGTGACACAGTCCAGAGTCAACTAAGCTTTACATTGTACAAAATTATGAATCATTTTTTCCTGATGTTATGAACTGACGTGATGATGTCGTGACGTAATAATACTATCGAAGACTTCCCAGATGAGCGACCACACCCTATGATTAGATTATTGCATAAACCTGAGCAAACAGAGTCTTTATAGATTAGAGTGTGTGTGTGTGTGTGTGTGTGTGTTCATTGTTATTTACCAGGTTCAGTTAAATGAATTAAATTATTTTTTTAATGAAAAGGACAGAGCTTTAAAGGCTCTTCTTTTAAATAGCTTTAAAAGAAGCACACATCATCGTTTAAATACATCATTTAACAATTCATCAAAATACAGTGGACCCTTGACTTACGAATTTAATTGGTTCCGAGGGGCTGTTCTTAAGTCAAAATGTTCGTTAGTTAAACCTATTTTTCCCATAAGAAATAATGTAAATAGAATTAATCCGTGCCAGACCTTTCAAACGCCCCCTTACCCCTAACCTTTCTAATGTCTTAAATGCTCTTTTTTGCTATAAATACAAGTATATTTACCCTTAAATCTTAAATTATAGAATAGACATTCCTGTAATAAACAATAATAAACAACAATACACAGTAGTACTGTACATAAAAACACACACATCACATTTCAGTACAGTACGTGTGCTGTACCATACACCATAATACATTTCCTTCTTTTTTATATAAAATGTATCTACCAGAAACAACAATAACTCTCATATTTCTCTATTATTTCCTTCTTTATTTCAGTAGTGTTGTATTTCGTAGGTGTAATTGCACAAAAGAAAGGATACTTTACTGAGCCGACTTCCTTCTTTTCTCTCAAACTTAAACTCACTCACTGTCCCCTCTGTCTGATACACAGTGACACCTACTGGCAGGAGTAATTATACAACAACAAATAGTAATACATTTTTTCATTTTCTCAACACTACGCTTTCTCTGCACATTGTTTGGGGACATTTTAATATTGAATTTTACAAAATATAAACAAAACACAGGAAAAACACCGTCCGCTGTCCGAATGTTCGCTCACTGTATATATGTAAAGAGAGAGACGGTTGGAGTCATCTTGTTCGTGACGTCACGTGTTTCGTGGATTTCAGTTCGTAATCCGAAATTTAGTTGTACGTTAAGTTGAAAAAGATCGTTCGTAACCCGAAATGTTCGTATGGTAAACCTTTGGTAACTCCAGGGTCCAGTGTACATTTAGATTTTCAGAATTTAGCAGACGCTTTGATCCAAAGCGACTTACAATACTGTGATAGTATATTGCGTAAGCAATTGAGGGTTAAGGGCCCAACAGTGGCAACCTGTCAGTGGTGGGGCTTGAACCAGCGACCTTTGGCTTTCTACTTTTAAAAGTATAATACAGTCCCATAAAATAAAGTCTTTAAACGGTGACTAATTTGTTCTTACTCTTTTCAGCTTTGTTTTGATGGATTTGCAGACATGATCTTTGGAAATAAATAGTTGGTTAATAAAATCATTTTGGATTTTGTTTTCCATTATTTAGCTTTAACTAATCATATAACATACCAAAAGAAATGTTCATTTGTATCGAAAGTGCCATACATGACTGATTTCTTATTTAAATGTATTTAAAAACCCATTGCTTGTATTTTTCCCATGCCTCCCTTGATCCCACGCGTAACTGTAGCTGGAGATGTTGATGTGTTGATGTGTGCCCAGTGCGCCACCTCTCGGTTTGGTCAGAATACTGTTAATGGTTCACTCCAAACAAAGCCCGAGCGTGTGCGGGACTGAATCGGGCTGGAACCGCTGGATTTAACAGAATCAGATTCGAACCCGAGTCCGGAAGGTGTCGGGACGGTGGAACCCGGTGTTGAACCTGATTAGGACGCAGAGGAGTGCGGAAGGTGTGTTGGTTTGTGTGTACACATGGTCGCGGTGCTGGTTTTGTCCTGCATTGTGAGACAGACTGGTGATGGGGAGAAATTCACCTGTTATGGTTGTGCTGGATGAAAATGCTGGAGAGCTGAACGGTGTTTGGGTTGGATCGTTTACACGGTGTTGATCTTTAATGGAAGCGTTTACTCGATTTACTGTGAAAATTACAGCTCCTGAATGAACCGTGAAGAAAGGAGGTAAGATAGATTTTGTTCTCCAGTTTCCAGACATACATCATTTAAAAGACTGATTATTTTAGGTTTTAAAAAGGTTAAAGAACATATACTTATATACTATGTGGTGTTGCTTTAGGCATCTTAAATGGGAATCCTTCTGTGTTGAATAGACAATGGGAATGGTATTGATTTGTTTCTCATTTGTCCATCATTGACCAATTCAACACAATAACAATGATTGGTTATTGTGGAGACCTCTTTATATGGCATCTATTCAATATGCATGATTACACATGAACTGTTTTGACATCTGGTGTGTAATAATAACCCTGAAGCACCTAAATATGTGACACTATTGTCCTAAAGCCCATTGCTTCTATTCTTTTGTTTCAGAGCCCTGTAAACACTCTGCTGCTCTTTTGCTCTGTATTGTGTTGACAGTCTTCATGTTCGAACTGGATTATTCATGTTTCATTTATTTAAAAAGTGCCCAGATCAATATTTAATTGATCCTACTATTATAAATACAGTCAGTATATTTGTAGAGCATGGTTACAGAGGATGGCTGAAACAATGTGATCAGATTAAGCGAATCAGAGTAGGCTACCTTTAAATCACAGAGCCGGGGACTTGTTTACATTTTTTCCAGTGGACACATTGGAGAGATTTAGGATTGGGCCTAAACAAAGCAAAGCAGTGCATTCTCGGTGAGGTTCACTATTTTTTAGGATTGAGTTGTTTTGTTTATATTGAACGGCATGTCAAAAACGAATTGGTACAAGGTCTCAGAGTAAACGTTTACAGTGATTGATGGTAAAAATGCTGTAGAAAAAACATGAAATCAAAGTGCAAGTCTGATGGCACGAAAAAGTATTTAAAAGTTACACATATTATTGATTTGATTGGATTTACATTTAATGTCTGGGTATGATGCACCCACCACCGTATTTTACAGTGGAAATCGTGACACCTGACGTATTGTTAAATTTAAAGATACCCATACTTCTTAGAATTAAAGACGAAACATTTCCCTTCAGTGACACTAAAACACACCACACCTACTTTGTTGGGGAATCTTCAAGGTCTATAAAATTCTGCAAATGTATTAAAAATAGATATTTTTTAATATCATGATAAAGTAAAATTGACTGCCTGATTAATACGTGTAAGTATAAAATAAAATGATAAAAATACAGTTTTATACAAATCTAATGCTTTAAACAAATTTAAAACTGATGTCTATTATTTTACTAGGCAAGCTGATGGTCCAGAAGGTCACTGGTTCAAGCCCCACCACTGCCAGGTTGCTGCTGTTGGGCCCTTGAGCAAGGCCCTTAACCCTCAATTGCTCAGACTGTATAGTGTAACTGTAACGTAAGTCGCTTTGGATAAAGGCGTCTGCTAAATGGCAAAAATGTAAATGTAAATTTTACCACAACAATCGTACCAGGCATTTACATTTTCAGCATACGCTTTAATCTAAAGCGAGAGTTTACAGTCTAAGCAATTTAGAGTTAAAGGCCTTGCTCAAGGGCCCAACAGTGGCAACCTGGCAGTGGTGGGGTTTGAACCAGCAACCTTCTGCTTACTAGTCCAGTACCTTAACCGCTAGGCTACAACAGCTGAGTATGTAGTGTTGTCCAAAAAATAAATTTTATGGACAAGAAGTCAAATATAATCACCAAAATAAATAAAAAACTCCTTTGTCCTTGCATTGGTGTGTATAAAGTAAATCTTTTCACCTTATTTTGTCTCCTGTTACTTTCTCCTGTCCTGAATTTATCAGTTAATTTATCTAAATACAGCGGTACCTTGAAACTCGACGATAATTGGTTCTGGGAGTGGTTTAAGAGACGTTGAGTTTCAAGGTATTTTTTCCAATAAGAATGTATGGGAAACCTGTTAATGCGTTCCATGGTCCCGTGGAACTGTATATATTTTGGGCTAATCTAAAATAATGAGGTAGTTTCTGACACTTGTACACTGAAAACAACACAAGTATAATATAAAACACTGAAATACAATTAAAACAGTTAAAGTTAATATTAAAATACAATAAAACCGGCACTTCATTTTTTAATGGTAAGCGTTTTAGACCCGGAAAAGCTGATTCTCACAATTTCTCAGAACCCTCAGTTATAACACAAGTTTATAAACGATACAGTGAGGAAAGTACAGCTAAACACAGAGTGAATTTGATGTTATTCGTTGTTAAGCCGAGCGCTGAACAAAGCGGCTGTTCATTGTTAATTTGAAATGAAATAATAAAATTTTTAGGTGGCTGAACATTTAAGGGAATTTAAGGGAACGTCGAGTTTAAGGATACAAATTTCTCCCCGAAGTGTGTCGATTTTTAAATATTTTGAGTTTAGGGGATGTTAAGTTACAGGGTACCGCTGTATTAGTCTATATATCCGTATCAGTATATCAGTCTATATATTTTTCACATCTTGCATCCTCACTCATTAGGGTTAGTTCTAAAGAAGTGGGTTATATATCTAAATATATATAAAGATACTGATGATACCAGTGATGCTCTTTAAACTGTCTGTTACAATATGATCATGTAGGTCGTGATATTTGATCTTTGTGTACATTATGTGAGTTCTAGTTAACGTCAGTGTTGATTGACTTGTTTACCCTGTGTTTGAGTTTCATATGGGCACTTTGGTTTCCCTTACCTCTTAAAAACCATAGGTACAGGTGGGCAGTAGGCCAAAGGTGGTTCAACTGCTCTAAATTGCCCCTAAGTGCATTTGAGCTTTAGCGAGTGAGTGTATAATGTCCTATATTGGGTCGCTGCCCAATCGAAGTACCAGCAGAGTGCATAATTTGTACTGGGTGTTCCGACAGATTTAAAGGTCGAGGCTGCAAAAAGAACAAACCAGTTTGAGAAAAAAACTTAATGTAAAAAGTTGTTTTCATGCAAGAATCCCAGTAATTAGGAAAAGAGTGTAACTCTTACCCAAATTGCAGAAGAGTGAGTCAGTGATGAACTAAATTGTGTTAATCCTGTGCTTTCCCAGTACTTTATCATTTCACATCTTTTCTTTAACAGCTAATTAACGCAAACTGGATAAAAAGGAAAAATAGTGTGTTCATTCTGGTGATCAAGTGTTAATAAGGGAGAAATAATAGGAAGTAGATTTAAATGTCAAATACATGTTTTACATCTATGGTTTCTCATAGCAGTGACAGCAGGGTGGTATGGATGATAGGATCCAGTCTAGTAGCTTGAGTCTGAGGGGAGTAAGTAATGCCAAGTTCACACTACACGACTTTCCAAGTGATCAGGTCGCTGTACAGTTCACACTACACGACTTCCCAAGTCGTCAGGTCGCTGTACAGTTCACACTACATGACTGGATCTCTTGTAATCGGGAGTCTTTCAGGCCGGTGTGTATTTCACACTACACGACTGATCGGCGATAGGGGGTCACACACTACACCATCTATCACCAACTGGAATCGCAGGCGAGCTTCTCTGGTCTCCAAAACTACGTTTTGTCACGAAAACAAACGTGAGAAGTGACGAGGGGTTTAATGATACCACGTCCAAAAATGCACGTCAACAAGTAGCGAGCGATCAAAGTTTGTGCGCTGATGTGCAGCGTAAAAGCAAAGAGGAAAAATTAATGAATCTGAGTGGATTTGGCAACGTGAACAGCAGGGATTGTTCTATAGTGAGTTGGAGGTTAATAAATATTTTTTTGTGAAGCAACATTGGTGTTGTGTTCTGTAGAGAACATTAAGGTCAGAAATACTGTAAAACTTGTGTGTGGATGTATTCTGATATAAACTAAATGTCCCACCTTTTTACACTCCTCCCCTGCGTTTTCCCTCACATTGTATCTTGCGTTCTCATTGGCTGTTCGACATAGCATTCATTGCCAGTTGGGCAACTCAGATCCAGATATTTGACATGCTAGATATATTTTTAGTTGTTGAGTAGTTCACACATAGCGATTGAGAGCCCAGTTTCGATTGCCGGCAAATCTAGCGCTGACCAGTCGGCAAGCAAAAATTAAGTCATGTAGTGTGAACTAGGCATAAGCGGTGCGGTCTGGTTTCCACAATCTTGTCACTGTTAAAAGAATCAGACCCAGGAATCAATAATTAAATACAATCTACTTTGTCTGCAGATTATTTCTTGGTAGAAAACACAAATGAAATTACAATGGAGGCACAACTGTGCTTAAAAGGTTTAAAAGCTTTTGGGTGACTTATATTTATTGACCAGTAAATGGCCTGGGGGAACGTGGGCAGGATAATGCTTCAGAGGTTCAACATCGTCACTGTGATCAAATTATAAGCACAAGGCTTTAGGTGTATGAAATGGAAATTCTGCAAATAGTGTTAGGAAATGAATACGGAAATATTTCTCTTTAAGAATGTGTAATAAAAATGTTTTCCAGTATTAGAACGAGGAACACGTTGTGTGACCTGCAGTGTTTAAATTCCGTTGTAATTTAGTACCTGACAGAATCTCAGTAATACACTATATTGCCAAAAGTATTCACTCACCCATCCAAATCATTGAATTCAGGTGTTCAAATCACTTCCATGGCCACAGGTGTATAAAACCAAGCACATCGGCATGCAGACTGCTTCTACACACATTAGTGAAAGAATGGGTCGCTCTCAGGAGCTCAGTCGTGAAATATCCTCACTACTAAATATTCCACAGTTGGCTGTCAGTGCTATTATAACAAAGTGGACGTGATTGGGAACGACAGCAACTCGGCCACCAAGTCGTAGCCACGTTAAATGATAGAGCGGGTCAGCGGATGCTGAGGAACATAGTGCGCAGAGGTCACCAACTTTCTGCAGAGTCGATCACTACAGACCTCCAAACTTCATGTGGCCTTCAGATTAGTTCAGGAACAGTGTGTAGAGCTTTATGGAATGGGTCTCCATGGCCAACCAAGATTTTTTGTTACAGCAGCTCACATCAGACAACAAACAACTTCTTGCATACATACAACATTCACTAACAGTATAAAACAAGCAATAAAAATTCACAGTAAGATTCTATATGTAAACACTATTTTTATAGTGCATGCATAGCATACAAAATGTAGGTATATATTAGGTATTAGGTATGTAAATATTGGTCTTATGGTGCATGCATAGCCTACACAATGTAGGTATTTATTATAAATTATTATGAATTATTTTGAATTATTATGAGTTGTTGAACAGTCTTTTTGCAGTTGTAAGGAAAGATTTCCTGTAGCGCTCAGTCCTGCATTTACGAGGAATCAGTCTGTGACTGAAGATGCTTTGTCGAAACACCTCCAGGGTATGAAGTGAGTGTGAATGGTTTTGGACTATTGAGTTAAGCTTTGTGAGCATTCCTAACTCTGCTGTCTGCTGAACTGAGTCCCGTTCGGACCCCACTATGGAGCTGGCCTTCTTGCTTCGGTTTGTGTCCGTTGTTCCAGCACTCTCACCCCAGCAAACCACTCCAAAGAAGAGCACAGGCCACCACAGACTGATAGAAGGTGTGCAAAAGGGGCCTGCTGATGTTAAAAGATCTCAGCCTTAATACAGCCATACTAGTGAACCAAAAGAAACGTGAATAAGTGTTTATGAAATTCAGTGAGTATCTGGTTTAATTAAAGTGGTTATGTAATAATGCAGAGATGAAGGCAGCTTCAGGGTTCTTCAGAGGGATGTATCACAGTCAGTTAAATTACAGCTTCCCTGCCATTTTTGGGTAAGTACAAGAGATGAAAGAGATTTGAGTAAAAAAAACAAGGTGAAAGTGAGAGACGGAGCTGAAAACGAGGAGTGAAATGAGAAATGAAACAGATAAGAGATGAGGACAGATAAAGAAAGCCACACATGAGCCAAGGAAAACAGGGGCGAGAAAGAGATCGAGGAGAGGAGAAAGAAAGTCAATGATAATCCCATTATCACTTTCAGTACCACCCTCCCTACCAGCAACACTACCCTAAGATATAGAGACTCCATCAGTGTTTGTTTTCAGCTCGGTGTTTAGATGTTGTCACTTTATCAATCTGTAAGTATTTGAAAATGAAAACTAATCCTGGTTTGTAGAAATCGTAATATTTTTAGGGCTAGATCAGCCCCACATTACTCTTACATAAACGTAAATATATCAGAATATAAATCTAGGCCGCTCAGGTGGCGCAGCTGTAAAACACACTAGCACACCAGAGCTGACATTTCAAACTTGTCGGTTCGAAACTCAGCTCTGCCATCCGGCTGGGCTGGGCGGCTATATGAACAATGATTGGCTTGTTGTTCATACAGGGTGGGAACCGGATGGGGACCTCATAACTGATGCATTTACGACCTCTGCTGGCTGATTGATGGCGTCTGCACAGAGTTGAGGAATAATACAGTCAGGGTGTGGCTCTCTGTACACAAGGTTGATCCGCATATGAACTCACCTTGAGCAGGTGAAAAGATGCAGTCGGCTACTGCACACGTGTTGGAAGAGGCGTGTGTCAGTTCATTCTCCTCCATCGGGACAGGGGTCAGCACTAGCAGAGAGGAAGCATAACGCAATTGAGTTAAAATTGGACGTGCTAAAAGGTCGGGAGAACAAGGACTCACTGTCCTGTTATCAGCTCCACCTAACATATAGAAGCACTTTGTAGTTCTACAATTACTGACTGTAGTCCATCCGTTTCTCGACATACTTTGTTAGCCCCCTTTCATGCTGTTCTTCAATGGTCAGGACCCCCACAGAGCATGTATTATTTGGGTGGTGGATCATTCTCCATGAGTGTGATACAGATGCAGTAATAGACTTTTTCCACTGGACTGTTTTAGACCTACATAAATGTAATATTGATTTAATTTTACAGGTTGGTTGTTTGGAACACTAAAGCTGTATGAAATACCACAACCTTCTGTTCATGTATTAAAGCACACGATTTTAAATGTAAGTCTCTGGGAAACAAAGGATGGGTTTTACACTGTTTGACTGCTAGAGCTAGCTGTGTTCAGCCAGACAGCCAGACCCTGCCCCCATGGTTTGTATTCTTTATGCTGGACTTGGCCATAGATTGAAGCCCTAATCTGATAAAAGGCTTTTTGGCTTGCTGTCTTCCTCTTGGCATTCATATTGACTGAGACGATGGCTCCAACTGTTCCTTAGTGAGAAACTAAACAAACAGTTCTTCACACTTCTCTGTACCCATGATCTGGTTTAGATTTATTAATATAGTTTAGATGTAATGATGCTTTTCAACTGTCAGTATTATACTGCTTGAAGCAGTTACCCATCCCAACCTTAAACAATATTTATTATTCTACTAAATGTTTGTTTCTTCCAACATTTACCATTGTCTGACTACACCGACGAGGCATAACATTATGACCACTAACAGGTGAAGTGAATAACACTGATTATCTCTTCATCACGGCACCTGTTAGTGGGGGGATATATTAGGCAGCAGGTGAACATTTGATTCTCAAAGTTGATGTTAGAAGCAGGAAAAATGGGCCAAATTGTGACGGCTAGACGACTGGGTCAGAGCATCTCCAAAACTGCAGCTCTTGTGGGGTGTTCCCGGACTGTAGTGGCCAGTATCTATTAAAGTGGTCCAAGGAAGGAACAGCGATAAACCGGAGACAGGGTCATGGGCAGCCAAGGCTCATTGATGCACGTGAGGAGCGAAGGCTGGCCCGTGTGGTCCGATCCAACAGACGAGCTACAGTGCATCACAGTTTGTTGCGTATGGAGCTGCATAGCCACAGACCAGTCAGGGTGTGTCTATGGCCTCTTTCAGCAGGATGATGCGCCCTGCCACGAAGCAAAAATGGAACGGTTTGAGGAGCACAACAATGAGTTTGAGGTGTTGACTTGGCCTCCAAATTCCCCAGATCTCAATCCAGTCGAGCATCTGCGGGATGTACTGAACAAACAAGTCCGATCCGATGGAGGCCCCACCTCACAACTTACAGGGGTTAAAGGATCTGCTGCTCACATCTTGGTGCCAGATACCAAAGCACACTTTCAGGGGTCTAGTGGAGTACATGCCTTGACGGGTCTGGGCTGTTTTGCCAGCAAAAAGGGGGCCAACCCAATATTAGGAAGGTGGTCATAATGTTAATGTACCTGATCGGTGTATAGCTTTAATAATAGAGTCGTTTTCAGACAGTCATAGTTTGCTCTTTTCATTCTCATAGACTTTTCACTAGGTGAAAAGTATTTGGACACCTGACCATGAGCATGTTGGGCATGTTAGACATTCCATTACCAAACCCTAGGCATTATTATTAAGTCCCCATTCGCCATTTGCACCTATAGCAACCTTCACACTTCTGGAAGGACTTTCCACAGGATTTTGGCAGCAGCAGTGTTATAACACTTTTTAATGTTACAGTGTGTGTGTTTGTGTGTGTGTTTGTGGGACCTGGATCATGCTTTTACTGTGGGTTGCTTATTTGCATGATTTTTTGCAGTACAGATTTTGTTGTTACATCAGCCAACCCAAAAATAATTTACTCTGTGGGAGTAAGAGACCATTCTTGTTTCGGCTTGCTGCATTTCCTCATGTAACATTTAAAACATGAGCAGAATATTTTATGTTTTTATTCTGTTTTATTTTTTGTCTTAATTCATGCAGTATAAGAGTATTTACGCAGCTGGATTTTAGAGAAAATGCAGAGCATTATTGATCTTGGACAGATATCAGCATATACATACTTATATGGTGTGTTGGGCCTCCTTCTGTTTGACTCTGCTCTCTTTCCTTGCTGTTGCTTATTTATTAGCTTCTTATTCTTTTCAGTCCAGACTCTATGGCTTGCTTTTTTTTCCTACTCTATTCCCTTCTGCTCCAGTGGGTCTGAGAGACTCGTCTCATTGCCGTGCCAAGAATAGCTCAATAGAGGCTCTGTAAAATGCCCAAGTAGCTTGGCAAAGCAATAAACCATTTGATTTAGCTGCAAAGTTTGTGATAAACGCCATTCTGCTGGTTTTAAATATGCCCAAACTGTGTGATGAATGAGAGAGAGGTCACTTCTTAGAAGCAGAAAATGTTCTATTAAGCCAGAGCTTGATTCAGTCATGCATAGATGCAGTGCAGTGCATGCAAGCTGTGAACACACCCTTGACAGGGCCAATCCCTCGTCATTCAACATACATTTATACATTCACACATCTCCTACTTACACCTAGGGGCATTTAACAGCAACCAATCCACTTTCGGCTTGTTCTGAATATGCAAAACGTCACACAAACAATGAGCGGAGGATAGAACTGAACCCAGGTGTTGCTGCACCTCTGTCTCGCCTCAGTCTACAAAATGTAGGAAGTGATGCCTTGTCGCTTCTGTAAAAGTAACTACAACATGTCACTAAACGTTTGTCTTGTGGGGTGCACAGCTGCTCACAACATTATTGGTGAATATCTATATATCTCCACTTACCATATAGAAGCACTTTGTAGTTCAACAATTACTGACTATAGTCCATCTATTTCTCTACATACTGTTTGAGCCTGCTTTCATGCTGTTTTTAAATGGTCAGGACCCCCACAGGGCCACCACAGAGCAGGTATTATTTAGGTGGTGGATGATTCTCAGCACTACAGTGACACTGACATGGTGGTGGTGTGTTAGTGTGTGTTGTGCTGGTATGAGTGGAACAGAGTTTTTAAATACCTATTAGACACTCCTACCTAGTTGGTCCACCTTGTAGATGTAAAGTCAGAGACGATCGCTCATCTATTGCTGCTGTTTGAGTCGGTCATCTTCTAGACCTTCATCAGTGGTCACAGGACGCTGCCCACAAGGCGCTGTTGGCCGGATATATTTTGGTTGGTGGACTATTCTCAGTCCAGCAGTGACAGTGAGGTGTTTAAAAACTCCATCAGCACTGCTGTGTCTGATCCACTCATACCAGCACAACACACACTAACACACCACCACCATGTCAGTGTCAATGCAGTGCTGAGAATGATCCACCACCCAAATAATACCTACTCTGTAGTGGTCCCGTGGGGGTCCTGACCATTAAAGAACAGCATGAAAGCGGGCTAACAAAGCATGCAGAGAAACAGATGGACTACAGTCAGTAATTGTAGAACTACAAAGTGCTTGTATATGGTAAGTGGAGCTGATAAAATGGACAGTGAGTGTAGAAACAAAGATAAAAAGGTTTTAATGTTATGGCTGATCGGCATATTTTTGGGACAGTTGTAGCCTAGTGGGTTGAACTTAAGGCTATCAATCAGAAGATTGTAGGTTCAAATCCAGCCTCTGCTATGCAGCCACTGTTGGGCCCTTGAGAAAGGCCCTTAACCCTGTCTGCTCCAGGGGCGCCGTACAATGTCCGACCCTGCACTCTGATTTCAACTTCCAAACAAATATACGGAAAATGAATTTCATTGTACAGTACATGTGTAGATATATGACAAAAAAGGTGTTTTTTTCTATATGTTTAATAAATATTGTAATATTGCCAGTTCTAACCTTTAAAAGAATGTAGTTCACTCCTATGTCTCAGCTAGAAAAGCATTTTATACCCTCCTTGTTTGTTTGCTGAAACTTAGAAAGAGATAAATGGTTGGACTCCTGGCTCATTGCTTGTTGATGTGTCCACGCCTCAGAACTGTGAGCGGATGATGGAAAAAGCTAATGATGCAATGAAACAATAATCATCAGTGCCAGCATTGATAAATTTAATAATAGAAGTAATCCATTAGTGCATGACGTGCAGATACCACGGCTCCAAGCCTACAGAAGTTAAAGAATGGCCTCAAAGGCCTTCAGAGTTAGAATTGGTGCCAAGCGCGTCATTAAGCGCTCTCCGTTTCCTCTCCCACAGACGTACTGCCGGGCAGAGCGTGAGCCAGGGAGTTCTGGAGCAGCTTGGCTTCAGGACTTCAGGGATTCGGATCACATTATGATTTTCTCACAGGGAACAGAACAGATCCACCTGCTTGATCATGATTACCACGCTAATGTTGATTGCACTCAGTCAGTCATCAAACGGCTGATGAGTCAGGCAGTGCACCGTCTGCAGCGTTTACAGAAGTATGGAAAGCTCTGATTGTAAGCGCAGAAATCCATTGAGGATCCAGGAAGCCTTCCAAAACGTAACAGTTTGTGGCACTGGGGCATTAGAGATCACCTCCTGAAGACAGCCTGTTAGCATGCTGGGTATTAAAAAGGATTATTTCTCCATGTTTATTCTTAGTCATGCTTGCTTGTCTTACATACATTGTTATGCTATCATTAATATTTAAGCAAACTTTTTTATCTTGATACTCATTGCGGTGAATCCAGAATCTGTCCCAGAAACACTCATACTCAGTGCAGTTCGGTGGAGAAAGGAAAGTCATATGTGGCTGTTTTTTAGGGTTCGGTCTAGGCCCCTTGATTCCTTTAAAGGGTTATGGTAATGTTGCAGCACTCAAATGCATTTTAGACAGGTATATGCTTCTAGTTTAGTAGCACCAGATCATTTTTATGTTTTAACATGACAGTTTACTTGTGACAGGTCCATAAAGATCATGGTTTGACAACTTTGGAATGGAGCTCAGTGGTGTTGAGTCCTGACCTCAACACCACTGAGTATGTTTAAGATGAATTAGAACAAAGACTGCACGTTAACATCAGTGTTGTACTTGTTGAATAGCCAT
Source organism: Trichomycterus rosablanca (assembly GCF_030014385.1). Classification (NCBI taxonomy): domain Eukaryota; kingdom Metazoa; phylum Chordata; class Actinopteri; order Siluriformes; family Trichomycteridae; genus Trichomycterus; species Trichomycterus rosablanca. The sequence continues at coordinate 3,487,129 of NC_085999.1, forward strand.
ACATTTACCTTAGGCATAGTCCAGTTTTCACATGGTGTTGGAATGTGATGTTTAACATGCAACTCATATACACTCTATGGACAAAAGTATTGTGACATGCTTCTTATTTTGAATTCATTTGTTATATAAAGGAAATGATATGCTTCCAATTTTTTAGCAGCAGTTTTGGGAGGGCATGACAAAGCAAGGTCTTTAAAGACACTAAGAAGTGCTCGGTTTAAAGAAACTCCAGTGTCCTGCACAGAGCCCTGACCTCAGCCCCATTGAACAGCTCATCAACTGAGGCTTTTTGACCAACATCAGTGCCCAACTATACAAATGCTCTTTTGACTGAATGGGCACAGATTCCCACAGACATACTTAAAAGTCTTGTGAGAAGCCTCCTTAGAAAAGTGGTTGTTGTTATAGCTGAAAAGATCATACAGAGGTCACTCCATTTCATACCAGTTGTTTCAAAAATAGGATGTCCGACAAGCTTATGGTCAGGCCTCCAGATAGTTTTCGCCATATTGTCATATGATGTAAGTTTGACATCACTGGTCTATCATAGGTTATACTAGTCAAAAGAATATATAGCAGGCCGCTCAGATGGCGCAGCTATAAAACACGCTAGCACACTAGAGCTGGGATTACGAATACATCGTATTGAATCTCAGCTCTGCCAACCGACTGGGCTGGGTGGCCACACGAACAACGATTAGCTGTTGCGCACAGGGTGGGTAAGCCAACCTCTGCTGGCTGATTGATTCCTCCTGCGCATCAATGAGTTGGGGAATAATGCTGATCAGGGTGTGGCTCTCCGTGCACAAGGCTGATCCGCATATGAACTCGACTCATGCAGGTGAAAAGATGCAGTCGGTACTGCTCACGTGTCGGAGGGGGCTTGTGTCAGTTGCAAAGCATCTCAGTCAGCAGTGGAGGGTTGTATCAGTGGAGGTGAAGCGTAACGCAATCTGAGTAATTGGATACGACTAGATTAGGGGAGAAAATTGGGGGGGAAAAAAGAATATATAGTAGCTATAGTGTCAAAGTAGCTGATGGGTGTTCAAATGAATTTAGCTAGACGTAAACAATCATTTTGAATAGGATATTTCACAGTGACGTCTTGGCTTGGTGTAATTTCAGAATTAAATACAGATTTTAATCATTATGTGCTTGTGAACTGATTCTTTGCAGCAGCAGTAGTGTCTTTATTTGGCAATCTATACTATGATTTGATTTGAAGATAGACGTGTTTACCCACCACCAAATGCTGCAGATTTGATGTTTAGCGTTTAGTAGCGTTAATCATGTTCTCATTCAAAACCAGGAAAATACTGGTACTGTTCCGGCTTTTCATTATGCGTACATTCAGCCTTCAAAAAGTCAACCTATTCACATATTTACTATAAATACACCTCAATACAAACAGAAGTACAAACAGTTCTGATGTGACAGATGTTTTAAATGTCTGATTGTTTTACCTTTGGCTTCTTATTAATTTCAGTCCTATTTCAAAGTGTTTAGCTTGTAATTGGCTCAGGAGCACATTAACACACCACCATTCATTCAGCCCAATAGGACTTCTTTGACTGCACTGATTAAAGATAGAAAAGTCCTGAAAGCTTTATACAGATTTCAGAAAGTGGAGTATAGATTTGGGAATGACTAAAATCCCCAAACTGCTCATGTGTACAGTGTATCACAAAAGTGAGTACACCCCTCACATTTCTGCAGATATTTAAGTATATCTTTTCATGGGACAACACTGACAAAATGACACATTGACACAATAAAAAGTAGTCTGTGTGCAGCTTATATAACAGTGTAAATTTATTCTTCCCTCAAAATAACTCAATATACAGCCATTAATGTCTAAACCACCGGCAACAAAAATGAGTACACCCCTTAGTGAAAGTTCCTGAAGTGTCAATATTTTGTGTGGCCACCATTATTTCCCAGAACTGCCTTAACTCTCCTGGGCATGGAGTTTACCAGAGCTTCACAGGTTGCCACTGGAATGCTTTTCCACTCCTCCATGACGACATCACGGAGCTGGCGGATATTCGAGACTTTGCGCTCCTCCACCTTCCGCTTGAGGATGCCCCAAAGATGTTCTATTGGGTTTAGGTCTGGAGACATGCTTGGCCAGTCCATCACCTTTACCCTCAGCCTCTTCAATAAAGCAGTGGTCGTCTTAGAGGTGTGTTTGGGGTCATTATCATGCTGGAACACTGCCCTGCGACCCAGTTTCCGGAGGGAGGGGATCATGCTCTGCTTCAGTATTTCACAGTACATATTGGAGTTCATGTGTCCCTCAATGATATGTAACTCCCCAACACCTGCTGCACTCATGCAGCCCCAGACCATGGCATTCCCACCACCATGCTTGACTGTAGGCATGACACACTTATCTTTGTACTCCTCACCTGATTGCCGCCACACATGCTTGAGACCATCTGAACCAAACAAATTAATCTTGGTCTCATCAGACCATAGGACATGGTTCCAGTAATCCATGTCCTTTGTTGCCATGTCTTCAGCAAACTGTTTGCGGGCTTTCCTGTGTAGAGACTTCAGAAGAGACTTCCTTCTGGGGTGACAGCCATGCAGACCAATTTGATGTAGTGTGCGGCGTATGGTCTGAGCACTGACAGGCTGACCCCCCACCTTTTCAATCTCTGCAGCAATGCTGACAGCACTCCTGCGCCTATCTTTCAAAGACAGCAGTTGGATGTGACACTGAGCACGTGCACTCAGCTTCTTTGGACGACCAACGCGAGGTCTGTTCTGAGTGGACCCTGCTCTTTTAAAACGCTGGATGATCTTGGCCACTGTGCTGCAGCTCAGTTTCAGGGTGTTGGCAATCTTCTTGTAGCCTTGGCCATCTTCATGTAGCGCAACAATTCGTCTTTTAAGATCCTCAGAGAGTTCTTTGCCATGAGGTGCCATGTTGGAACTTTCAGTGACCAGTATGAGAGAGTGTGAGAGCTGTACTACTAAATTGAACACACCTGCTCCCTATGCACACCTGAGACCTAGTAACACTAACGAGTCACATGACATTTTGGAGGGAAAATGACAAGCAGTGCTCAATTTGGACATTTAGGGGTGTAGTCTCTTAGGGGTGTACTCACTTTTGTTGCCGGTGGTTTAGACATTAATGGCTGTATATTGAGTTATTTTGAGGGAAGAATAAATTTACACTGTTATATAAGCTGCACACAGACTACTTTTCATTGTGTCAAAGTGTCATTTTGTCAGTGTTGTCCCATGAAAAGATATACTTAAATATCTGCAGAAATGTGAGGGGTGTACTCACTTTTGTGATACACTGTATGTGTCCCTTACAAGTGTATGTAAGAGTTCAAATTCAACTGTAGATGCATTAGTTAAAGTTCTTATCTCATGCAGGTCAGGAGAAAGGAAAGCTGGTCTGTTGCTAATGGAATTTAAAGTAGAAGCTCTTAACAAGATAAATGAGGTTTAATAGAGACACACACACACACACACACACACACACACACACAAATAGTTTGACAGTGACTGGAAAAAAATGTCCTACCATTTTTGCACTTTTGGGTATCATATATCCAGATTCATTGTTCTATGTCTGTTTATTTATACGTACAAAATTCATACAAGTGTGCATTTATTAAATGCATAAACAAATGGCGGCACAGTGGCACAGTGAGTTGAGCTGTTTCCGCGCAGTAAGAAGGGCACGGGAGACCAAGGTCCTGTTCATGTGGAGTTGGCATATTCTCCATGTTTTCGTGCGGCCTTCTTTTGGTGCTTCAGTCCAAAGAGTAACTCCAATTAGTCAGACCAATTGGAGCTAATAAAATTGTGTGTGTGTGTGTGTGTGTGTGTGTGTGCGTGTGTGTGTGTGTGTGTGTGTGTGTCAGACCCACCCGACCCTGATCAGGAAAAAGCAGTGATAAGTCAACGAATGAATAAACAATATTTCTAAATAAAGAAAAAAATATTGAGCTTATTTAGACACCTTCACAGTTACAATATTATGTAGGTGTTGCGTAACTGTGTTGCAATATTAACAGCAAGTCCTGGTACTTTAAAATACATTATTATTTTCTTTGTTTATTTGCTGCTTCATTCAACTGATACAAGACTTTATTTAAAGCAAAATCTTGCTCTGGAGAAAAGTTCAGAAATATAAATCCTTACTTTCTTTGGGGGGTTTGAATAATTATATATATATAAAATTTACACCGATCAGCCATAACATTAAAACCACCTCCTTGTTTCTACACTCACTGTCCATTTTATCAGCTCCACTTATCATATAGAAGCACTTTGTAGTTCTACAATTACTGACTGTAGTCCATCTATTTCTCTACATACTTTTTTAACCTGCTTTCACCCTGTTCTTCAATGGTCAGGACCGCCACAGAGTAGGTGGTGTATGATTCTCAGCACTGCAGTGACACTGACATGGTGGTTGTGTGTTAGTGTGTGTTGTGCTGGTATGAGTAGATCAGACACAGCAGCGCTGCTGGAGTTTTTAAATACCGTGTCCACTCACTGTCCACTCTGTTAGACACTCCTACCTAGTTGTTCCACCTTGTAGATGTAAAGTCAGAGACGATCACTCATCTATTGCTGCTGTTTGAGTTGGTCATCTTCTAGACCCTCATCAGTGTTCACAGGACGCTGCCCACGGGGCGCTGTTGGCTGGATATTTTTGGTTGGTGGACTATTCTCAGTCCAGCAGTGACAGTGAGGTGTTTAAAAACTCCAGCAGCATTGCTGTGTCTGATCCACTCATACCAGCACAACACACACTAACATACCACCACCATGTCAGTGTCACTGCAGTGCTGAGAATGATCCACCACCTAAATAATACCTGCTCTGTAGTGGTCCTGTGGGGGTCCTGACCATTGAAGAACAGGGTGAAAGGGAGCTAACAAAGCATGCAGAGAAACAGATGGACTACAGTCAGTAATTGTAGAACTACAAAGTGCTTCTAAGTGGAGCTGATAAAATGGACAGTGAGAGTAGAAACAAGGAGGTGTTTTAATGTTATGGCTGATCAGTGTAGAAATGTATGAGATGTATTAATTTATTTGCAGTGATTATCCCTTTTACCTTCTGAATCTCATTCAGTAATTTATAGTGGATCAGGTGGCCAAAAGAAATAAACGGAATGAATGGCAATTATTATTATTATTCATGATGAACAAATAAATGCAGTTTTGATCACATTTCTAAGTTAAAGTTTAGATGAAAAATTGAAGTGGAGATGCAACTATAAATATCAACAAGAAGTTCTGCAAAATAAAGAAGTAAATATTGTGATTGAAAGAAAACTATACATTTTCCTTTTCAAGCCTGCCTGTGGTTGTGCTTAAATAACTGCAGTGACTTTGTGTTTTTCTTAAGTGTCGCAGTTAATTTTGCGTGTCAGACATTGCTTTGTGGATACGTGCTTTGTAAATGAATAGGAATGAATAGAGCGCTGTTATTCTGCTTTGACTGAGTCCAGGACTCGGCTGCAGACAGAGCTGTTGTAACTTTTTGGGGATACATTAGAGACTGTTTTATTTTTTATTTAGACAAAGGGTTACATTTAGGTATAACACTTTTTTGGGTACATTTTACTTGGTTTTGTTTACACTGAACATGCTTTTGAGCTACTTAGAGATCAAACAATCCTTTATATGAACATGATATTATGAGCAGATTCCTCAGGAAGTTTGTGTTATCCAAATACATTCTTTTTTTTCTATTTATTTTTGAATGTTCTCTATTTTTCTCCCGATGTAGCGTAGTCAATTTGTTCTTCGCTGCTGCGAGGAGGGTATATTTCTGCTCATGTACCCCTTTTTACACCCAGGCTTCTGCACAGACGCCTCGGTCTGCTTACCAGGGTCCTTGCACAGCGTTTGAAGACCACCCACTTGGTCCGGTCATTTCCTCACCCAGCAGACACAGTGGCCAATTTGTGTCTGCTGCAGGCACTGCCACTAGATGGCGCCCAGCCGACTGGTAGCAGATCCGAGATTCGAACAGGGGTGTTCAGAATCTCGGCGCTGGTGTGCTAGCGGAATATCCTGATGTGCCACATGGGTGCCGCCCCCCAAAGACACCCAAAACTGAAAAACTTTTGGGACGTTTTTTGCTTCTGTGTTTGAAAGATGTTCAATTTTCCAGCATACCAATTAGGACTTTAACTCTTTATAATAAAATTTAGATATTATTAGAAATGTTCGAACATGCTGTAATGTTGACATGTTCCCAGACATCCTGTTCTGAAAACACAGCTATTAATACGAAAATCCTTTTTGCCTGTAAGAGCCTCCATTATTGTAGAATTTCCTTCCACATGAAACTGTGTGACCAGAACGTTAAAAGTGCGTTTGTAAGGTCAGGCTCATCAAAAGATGCTTGATTACAAAGCCTGGCTCGCAGTGGACATGCTGGAGCAGGAAAGGGTGTGTCTCAAATTGTATTCCCTTTTCCCACTAAATGTAGTCATATCCGATTACTGTGTTTTATCTCCTCGACCGCAGCGGAGCCCTACCCTGACCTGAGGAGCGTCGTACCTAAAACATACCCCCTCTGACATGTGTGTAGTCAACTGCTTTGTTTCACCTGGTTGTAAGTTTTTGTCATTGCGGTGCTGAGAATGGTCCTCGGCTGTATGAGGTTGCCTTTTCATTGATAAATAGACTACACATGGGGTAACAAAGTGTACAGATGGACTGCAGTCAGTAATTGTATACTGTTGTGGAAAAATAAGGTCAGATGATGAATGAAAACAAAGATTACAGTTAACTGGATTGGAGAATTTATTAGCACGATTGTGGGTTCTTACAGCAGTGGAATAGCTGAAGAACAGAAAGCAGAACTGTAGGCCTCTCTTTATATTGATCTAGTCACATCACACTGGCTGTTGGACTTTGAAAAATTCCAACTTGGAATTCTGTGCTAACTGTTGTTTCTTATCTGCTTACAACAGCTTAACAACAAACATGTTGCTTATCTCTGTACTTTAGACTCGCAGCCACATCTCAAGCAGCTACATGAGGATTTAACAACTATAAGTATTACTAATACTAATATTCAGGTGATATCAAACATAATATCTCATTTTTCCATAACAATACCCACAAAAGTAATCTGTATGGAAGGCAGCTTATAAAATAATCAATGAGCGTACATACCAGATATAGGGTTACAGAATAAAGTGTAGTTTTGTCTTGTTCTGGTTCGATATCGCATCTAACACTGAACCGATCTCATTTTACTGTGCATAATTAATGAGGCTTTAGATTTGATACAGACTTTATTGCAGTGCACATGTCTCAGATCTGGTTACAGGGCTTTAGTCTGGATGGTTTACCCCCGAATTAGTATTTTAATGTCAGTTTTAGTGTCTCGTTAAATGACTTACTGAGGATAAGTGCAGCATTACAGAATGAGATAATTAGCTACATGGCTTCTCCAGCTGTGGCCCCGCTATCGAGCGACACTCACGCAGTGAGTGTGTAGCAGACGGCCTGACAAATTTACTCAAGCTTTCTTTTATTTGGCACGAATATAACACGCATACACACCGTTTCTTATTGCGGTGCACATACACACGCGTCTGGCCTCATTGTGCTGACATTCTCTCTGCAGGCCTCTCGGTGCCCTGTATAAAAAATTCATGTGGCGTTTGCACGCTCGATAGGGCCTGTTGTGCTTTATCATGACTGACATGTAATCATGCTGCAGATGAGACCACCGTTCTCACTAGCAGCGCCCTGAAACTGAACAAAAGAACTGAAACGAATAAGCTAAAACACACCACTGAGTTGATTAGTGTCCATAGTATGTGGTAGTTATGACACACTTGGCTACAGGAGTTACCATCGTTATAGGGCCTTGATGAAGAATGTAGCCCTCTGAACCTCATAGTAGTTCCAGAATGCTGTCTCAAATATATACAGTGGGGTCTGAGACCACTTTTAAATGTAATGCAGTGTATTTTATTACAAATCAAAAAATCAGCATAACAATTGATGGGGAAAAACATTGATGTAAGTGTTCAGTCCTTTGTACATAGTTCGGATTTCTTTAAGTCTTCCTTTTTATTGAAGCACATTCAATAAAGATTTAACTTTCCCCCTAAATAAAGTCTAATCATCTCTGTCCGATGAAAAACACGTATCTCCAAAAAAACTCAACTTTTCCCCTGACAGTAACGGTGCAAACAAACCACAGATGGCGACATTCAGATACAATTCAGCACAGAAATAAAAGTGTATCTTTATCAGGTCGTCAGTTGGTTTCATATGTAAAATGGACTTATGTGTGCAAATATAAATCATGTTTACAGCCATGCAATTGAATAACCTGAATAAACTGTATAGATCAAACATTACGCATTTCTCAAACAGTACCGGAGGGGAAGGAGGAGGAGATACGCGGTTTTGATGGACAGGTCTAGCAGCCAGTGGAGATACTCGTTAAAGAGATTGCGTGATTTTTCATCTTTTCATTAGTCATTTTGATATTCGCTGCTATGGACAGACAGAGATTTATTTATGCCCACAATCAACACGTAAAAAAAAAAGTGAAAACCGCAAAAAGTGGAGATATGTGTTTTTCATCAGACAGCGACGATATTTAGTATTTGTAATGGAAAACGATATTAAATTTGACAAAAATGCGGAATAGGAGGGCATTATGGACAGAACCTCAGCACTACGCTAATTCATATACGTTTACAGTAATAGCGTAAGTGTCCTTGAGCTGTAAGCATCCTTGAGCATGAAAAAGGTGCTATATAAATACAATTGATAAAGTGATGATGCATGTATTGTACTTAACAGTTGGCACATGGCAGCTTATTAATCTGAATCTAATCTTTGTTTATCTAGAACGCAGGTTGAGAGGCTTACTCGTCCTTAGCTATTTAAAGTTGTCAGCTGTACGTGTTAAAAATCTCTGGATTATTAGATCTCGGGATATTTCACTAGCACACCAGCGCTGGGGATCTTAACTCCAGAGTTAAGTCGGCTGGGCGCCCCCTAGCAGGCACAATTGGCCACTAGTCTGCTGGGTAGGAAAAGAACCGGACTAAAAAAAGGGGGTGGGGTCTTGAACACTGTAAGGACCCTGGTTGGTAGCCCGAGGCACCTGTACAGAAGTGATAGAACGCAGACATGGAGTAGTAAAGAGAGTAGTAAAGAAGTGGTTGGTGGACCATACACGTGTTGGAGGGAGCAGACCTTAGGTCCCCAGCAGCGGAAGACTAATTGGCTATGCTAAATTGGAAGGAAAAGGAAAAAAATATATATAAAATAGAAAGAAATCTCTGGTACTGTCTAGACATTAACAGACGGTATAGAGACAGGATAGCTTTGGGTGGGTGGATTAGTTGGCAAAGGCATTCTGGAAAAGTAAGAATGAAGCAGCTATGAAGCAGAAGCCATTCTGTCATTGGTTTGCTTTTCTATGTGTTTCTTTTGTAAATTAAAATGGCCTTAGTGGTAAATCACATATTTATAAGTGAATTGCCCAACATATTTCACTTTTTTACATCCTGAACCTGATGCTCTGCTCCCATGTTGTGTTCACAGCAGAGAACACAAGGCTTAGTAAATAGTCACTACTTACTCAGACTCTTTATTCTGCCGGGCTTGTTTACATGTCTTAGCTCTTGAAGAAGATCAGAGGATTGGTAGGTTAGAGAAATGCAACAGGGGCTAAAGCAATGATTGGTTCAGGACCTGTTGCTATGGTGCTGGGCCATTCTCTCATTTGCAAAGTGCTGTCTAACCTGGGGCATCCCAGAATCCCACAGTTGTTATGACAACAGACAGGAAGTGAGACATTGTGATGGTTACGTAAGACCCTTTTTTCTCATTGATGCTCACATTTCGTTACTCAAAAGACATTTAACTCTCTTTTTAAAGGCATCGTACAGTACGTTTCATGTCTGGCTCTAAATTGCACACACACCCAATTTACACATTTTTATTCACACTGATTTCTAAAAAGCCGAGAGCTGTAACGTGTTATCTGATTCAAAATATCAGTGAGGTTTAAATTTATCCTTTATGCTTGTTTTCACCCAAGAAGAGAATCCACCAGACAGACCGGTTTAGCTCTGTGATCATTTATAATTCATTTCATGGATGGCTCACAAGTGAAATTGGAATAAATGAATCTCACACAAGGCATTTTTGATGCAATTTATGCTTTTATTTGGCGCTCGGGTGGCGCAGCGGTATATATCTGCTGGCCGTGCGTCTACACAGACATGATGGACCACGTCTGGGCAGAGGTTAATCAAAGACTTGTGATGGATTTGAGCCATGTCAAGGTTATTCCAGCCTTGTGCCCAGCCTTGTATTTCCCAGACCTTCTGCCACCCTGACCTGGATAAAGCGGCTGATAAATATGAAATGTATTTTTTTGGCAGATTCTTACATCCAATGTGCCATGGAAATGATGCACGGATGCAGTCAAATTATAAAACTGATCAGTTCAGGACCCACAAATACGTATGTTTTAGCCAGTCATGGGATTTAAACTCCCAGCCATTAGAATTCTTGTTTACAACTTTAACCACTGTGCCCATATGGCAGTGAGGGGCAACCAGTATTTAACCACTATTGATGTTTTTTAATACACAGATCAGACATAACATTATGACCACCTTCCTAATATTGTGTTGGTCCCCCTTTTGCTGCCCCATACGCAACAAACTGCGCTGCTCTGTGTATTCTGACACCTTTCTATCAGAACCAGCATGAACTTCTTCAGCAATTTGAGCTACAGTAGCATGTTTTTTGGATAGGACCACACGGGCCAGCCTTCGCTCCCCATGTGCATCAATGAGCCTTGGCCGCCCATGACCCTGTCGCCGGTTTACCACTGTTCCTTCCTTGGACCACTTTTGATAAATGCTGACCACTGCAGACCGGGACACACCCCACAAGAGCTGCAGTTTTGGAGATGCTCTGACCCAGTTGTCTAGCCATCACAATTTGGCCCTCGTCAAACTCGCTCAGATCCTCACGCTCGCCCATTTTTCCTGCTTCTAACATCAGCTTTGAGGATAAAATGTTCACTTGCTGCCTAATATATTCACCTGTCAGTGGTTGTAATGTTATGCCTAGTTGGTGTATAGTTTCAGTTCACATATTGTGTACTCTTTGGATTAGTGAAGTATAAACAGAACATATATACAGGGCTCTAGACTAACTTTTTGCACTGGTTGCACTGGTGCGCCTAACTTTTTTTCTTAGGTGCACCAGCACAAAAGTTAGGTGCACCCAAATGTTCGACTGCATCGCATTTAACACCGCAGTTTTACAGGTTCACTTTTTTTTTTTTTTTTTACTCACTGTCCATACAGGCAATATTGACTTGTAATTAACTAACAATCTGGTCAACATGGCCTCGTCTGATGATCTGTTTGCTACTGCCTGCCACTGAAAGGCAGCGGGGAGAGGGGGACACTTGGGCAGTGCATTTATCGCCACATGTAATGTGTTTTATAGATGCATTGTGCTTTTTCAGCCTTTCAATTCAAAATGTATTAGAACCAGTCACAAATACACTATTGCCGGCCATGGTCTTCCCATGCTCTTTACAGTTAATTATAGTATTATAGTCTAATTATAGCAATTCTTTTTTATAAAAATTATAATAATAATAGAGTAAATGTGTATGTATGTGTGTATATCTATTTATATGTGTGTGTATATTTAAAATTATATGTATATATATATATGTGTGGGTTTGTGTGTGTGTGTGTGTGTATGGGGCTCTAGAGTGTTAGAGTGTAATCTTAAATGCAGTGCATTATATTATCTGCTTTACTGAATCTTTTACACAGATTCCCAAAATCGCTTGCGGTGCACTCACTGTGTATTTTGACTACATGTATTGTAATATATTTTGGTCTTTTAGTTATTTTTATATTTTATTAACGAAAATATTGTCGTGTTTTTACTTTCGCTATCATCGCACTTTATCGCTAGCATTAGCCCCTTGCTACTAGAGGGTCGTCTCACCTAGCCGCTGTCCGGTGGGGATGTAACGGGTCTTTTGCTGTGCGGTGGTGGAGGTGTGGGAATTAAGGCTTCGGTGAGCATTACAACACTTTAGACTGCCTAGCTCCAGAACCCGAACTTCCATTCTGGGGACATCCAGCGAGTCTCATATACAAAACTAAACTAACTGCAGAACATCCGAACGCACATGTATAAACCGGGTGCTGCATTCTGATTGGCTGAGCTGAATGTTGCTTACATATCGCCGCTAGAATATTGTCCCGCCCTTCACTATCTCTGATTGGTTTAGACCATGATATTGGCCTAATGTGTGTCTGTTGTTTTTTTTTTCCCTCGGAAGCCTGGTCGCACCGGTGCGACCTGAGATTTTTTTTAGTCGCACCATTGAGAAATTAGGTCGCATGTGCGACCAAATTGGTCGCACTCTAGAGCCCTGATATATTATAATATCTAAACCAAAATATGCACAACTAACTAATTATTAGGGTATTTATTAAGCATGTACAGCTTTATGATGCCTACAGTAAGAAATAATGAATAATAATTTAATGTAATTTTTGCAGCATTGTTGTTATAGTTGTTGTAGACAACAATATGGACTATATAACAGTATATAGTTTTAATTGACTATCCCATGTAAGTAAGCACCATTAAATTCTTTTTTGCAAATCACAGGGTTTTTTGGCTTTGTGATTGGTGTTGTTGTCTTGACGACTTTTCTTTTACGGTCATTGAGTTTCAGTTCTTCCCTGATATGTCCCGATTCATTGCTCCATTCCTTAGTAATAGATAAGTACTTCTTGTTGAGAAGCAGCTTCACCGTAGGTGTGTTATTAAACACAACCCTGTTTCTCCAAACACTACAAGCCAAATTATTGCCAATGATTTGAATTGTAGTTTTATCTGATTTTTATTTTGATTTGTGCTACATAATTCTAGATTTTACTTGTTTGTTTTAGAAGTTTTGCATGAGTTGATAAACAAATTTTATTGCCTTTAGCTCTGTGTAAAACTCTTGTTCCAACTGGTTTCAGGTCTTTTCCATTCACTGGTAGCGTTAGTCTGAGAACCTGTTTTAAATCTTGCCAGGTGCATCAGACGAAGTGACGAGTTAGCATAATCACATTCACCTCTCTAAATCAATGTGTTAGACTGTCTTCCTCATGGAAATAATGGCTCCTAAATTAAAACTAAGTCTGAATTAAAGTGAGAAAAAGCAATTACTTCAAATAACCCTTTAAAAAGAACAATTTATACACTTTAGACTTTTTCTTCTTCTAAAGTGTCTTCTTCTTCACTTCTTAAAGTTAATTGCATTGTTATACAAAAAAAAAAACATTATTAATGCAGTTCAGTGGTCAAAAATAACATTTTATATTCATGTTTTGTTTGGTGTTGTCATCAGAGGATTTAGGACATAACTATGGTCACTTTAGAATAAACTACAATCAAGATGACACAGCTACCAAACACAGATACCTCCTCAGATACAAGAGGATTTAAATACATCTCTGTAGCATAAATCCTGGTTAACACTTCCATCCAAACAGTGTAGCATCATTTTAAAAGTAACAGTATAAATATTTATGTTTACAGCATTTAGTGGATGTTTTTATTTAAAGGAGCTTAGAAACCAAATACACTTCTGCTACCGGCATCCGAACGAAGCCCGGTTTTGTTTGTTTTTGTACTTCAGCGCATAAACATCATAATTATCCAGAATTAAAACCGTTTTCGGTCCGCACGAAGCGCGTTTGTGTTTGGTTGTGTTCTGTATTTCAGCTCTTAAAACACCTCTGTTTTGTGAGGAGTTATAACCGTTTCTGTTCGTAGGAAGCGCGTTTATTTGTTTTGTACACCAGCGCATAACACCGTTTTCCTTTAGAATTACAGCCGCTTTTGTCCGAACGAAGCACGTTTGTGTTGGTTTGGTTGGTGGTTTTTGTATTCCAGCTCATCATCGCCTGTTTCATCCGGAATTAAAGCCGTTCTTCTGTGACTACCAGCAGAAGCGCCGGTGAATCCAACATAAACATCATCTCCAACTCATCTTGTAAAGCTAAGTATATTTCTTTGTTGTTATGGCCCCAGCAGGAGCGCTGTATCCATGTTCCGAGTGTAATATGTTCAGTTATTCCTTCTCCGTGTTTAGTGATAACTTTACATGTGATAAGTGTAGATTAGTGGTTAGTCTAACGGAGAAGATCTCAGTGTTAGAAGGGCGCATTCGGGCGTTAGAACAGACTACTACTAGTGAGGGCTTAGATTCAGCTGTAGCAGTCCCGAATGCCAGCAGTTCAGGTACAGAACCCCAGACTCCGGCATTAGAGCCCTCACAGCGGGGCGACTGGGTGACGTCTCGGCGACATAGTCGTAGGGAAAAGCACCGACCATCTCAGTTGCACGTGTCCAACAGGTTTTCCCCACTCAGTGAGCCACCCGCTGAGAAGCCTGTTAATGTAAGTGCTCTGGTTATAGGAGATTCTCAGCTCCGACACGTGCGTATTGCAACCCCCATAGAGACACCAGCAACCATAGTCACCTGTATTCCGGGGGCCAGGGCGCCTGACATCAGAGCAAACCTGAAAGTGCTGGCTAATGCTAATCGTAGATTTTCGAAGATTGTTATCCACGTCGGCACTAATGATGTTCGTTTACGGCAGTCTGAGGTTACTAAGAGTAATGTTAAAGAGGTGTGTGAGTTAGCTAGGTCGATGTCTGAGGCAGTAGTGTGCTCTGGCCCCTTACCGATTCGACCCAGTGGCGAAACCTACAGCAGGTTGTTGTCGCTGAACCGCTGGATGTCTAAATGGTGCTCAGAAAACTGCATCGATTTTGTAGATAACTGGTCCACCTTTGAGGGAAGGCCTGGTCTTTTGAAGCGGGATGGTGTCCACCCCACGTGGGAGGGTGCTGCTCGCATTTCTTGCAGCATAGGTGACAGGCTTTACCACCGCGTTAGTGTAGCGGCAGATAGTGTTAAATGACTATCCAGAGCCAAGACCAGGCAGCAGACTAACAGGCCTAACCGACTGTCTGCGAGTCGCCATCGGACGTCACCCGGAATCCTTAGGTCACAAACCATTGAGACTGTGTCTGTTTACCGTGGCAGGTGTAAGCCAAAACAAAATCAAAAAGTATGTCATAATAACTTAATTAAAATTAATCTAAATGAGCATCATGAAAACCCTAGTAAAGTTAAACTAAAGTTAGGACTTCTAAACATCAGGTCACTTGCATGCAAAACAGTAATTGTAAATGAAATAATTACAGATAATTGTCTTAGTGCCCTGTGTTTAACCGAGACCTGGGCTAGACCTGATGAGTATCTAGGTTTAAATGAAGCATCTCCTCCGGGTTACAGTTATGAACATAAGCCACGTCTTAGCGGTCGTGGTGGAGGAATAGCCGCAATTTATGATAAAGACATAGGTCTTACTGTAAAATCATCTCCCATAACAAACTCGTTTGAAGTTCTTATCTCTGACATAACCAATAAATGTTCATCTGATAAAAATAGTATGTTTAAACTGGTTACTGTTTATCGACCCCCTGGTCCTTACTCAGAATTTCTTAACGAATTTGCCGATTTTCTTTCTAAATTAGTCTTATCAACTAAGAAAGCTTTAATTGTTGGTGACTTTAATATTCATTATGAGGATAAGTGTAATCCACTCAAAATTGCGTTTGATTCTATTTTAGAATCCTTAGGCATCACCCAAAATGTAACAGGACCCACTCACCGCTGTAAACATACCTTAGATTTAATACTTACTTATGGTATAAACATAGACAACCTGGAAATTATACCACAGAATGACTTAATCTCTGATCACTCCCTACTAATATATGAAGTGTCCCTGTCCAATAATATACAGCAACCAAATCGTTTTAAATGTAAGCGCACTATTACATCTGCAACTGCAGCAGCGTTCATAAACTGCCTACCAGAATTACCAAATATATCAGCATCAGAACCTAAAGAACTAGATCAGGCAACTCAAAACCTAGAGACCGTACTGCGCACAACCTTAGATAACGTAGCCCCACTCAAAACTAAACTGATTAGGGAGAAAAAACTTGCTCCTTGGTACAATGACCACACATGCGCACTTAAACAAGCAGCACGGAAATTAGAACGTAAGTGGCGTCACACTACACTGGAGGTGTATAAGATTGCTTGGAAAGATGCTCTAACTGAGTATAAACATGCACTTATAAAAGCTAAATCTTTATATTATTCATCCCTAATAGAGAAAAATAAAAACAATCCTAGATTCCTTTTTGAGACAGTGTCCAAATTAACTAAAAACGTCAATGAAACTGAATCTAATATACCGCCCGACTGTACCAGTGATGATTTTTTAAAATTCTTTAATGACAAGATAGAAAAAATACGACTTCAGAGTCAGAGTGTGTCACTTGCCAATGTTAAGTATGGACTCACTCCGAGCAGCATTGGTGATAATAGTAACGAGTTAATCCAACTAAATTCCTTTAATCCAATCTCCCAAAATGAACTAACTGTGTTGATTAAATCATCGAAGTCATCATCGTGTATACTCGATCCTGTTCCAACTCGTTTACTTAAAGATTTACTCCCAGCTATTGTAGAGCCCCTGCTTACATTAATCAATGCATCCCTTAGCCTTGGGTATGTACCTAAATTGTTTAAAAGTGCTGTTATTAAACCCCTGATTAAAAAACCTAATCTTGATCCACATGTTTTATCTAATTATAGGCCAATTTCAAACCTTCCTTTTGTCTCAAAGATATTAGAAAAAGTCGTTTCCAAACAGCTATGTTCTTATTTGAATGAAAATTGTATTCATGAAAAATTTCAATCAGGATTTAGACCCAACCATAGTACCGAAACCGCATTAATTAGAGTAGTTAACGAGTTGTTAATGTCTTCTGATAATGGATGTGTCTCTTTTCTTGTTCTATTAGATCTTAGTGCAGCGTTTGATACGGTCGATCATAACATTTTACTGGAGAGGCTAGAAAATACAGTAGGTGTTAAAGGACTCGCACTCTCTTGGTTTCAATCATATTTGACTGACCGCTCTCAATTCGTTTATGTAAATAATAAATGCTCAGAAACTACAAAAGTAAAGTGTGGTGTTCCACAGGGGTCGGTACTTGGACCGCTATTATTTACACTCTATATGCTTCCACTAGGTGAAATTATTCATAAACATGGCATAAACTTTCACTGCTATGCAGATGACACACAGCTGTATATATCAGCCAAACCAAATGATACTGACACAATCAGTAAGATAGAAGATTGTGTAAACGACATAAAAAACTGGATGTCGTGTAATTTTCTTTTACTTAATTCAGATAAAACTGAGGTTTTACTTGTTGGCTCTAAAGCTGCAAGAGACAAGTTGTCTAACCTGGTGCTAAACTTAAACACGTTCTCTGTTACTCCCAGCCCAGATGTAAAAAACTTAGGTGTCACAATAGATTCAGATCTCTCCTTTGATACACACATTAATAATATTACTAGAGTTGCTTTCTATCATTTGCGTAATATCTCTAAAATAAGAAATATACTATCTGTTAATGACGCCGAAAAACTGATCCATGCGTTTATAACTTCTCGGTTAGATTATTGTAATGCTCTTCTAACTGGATGCTCTGGTAGATCCTTAAACAAACTCCAGTTAGTTCAAAATGCAGCAGCTCGAGTGCTAACTAGAACTAAAAAATTTGATCATATCACTCCTGTTCTATCATCTCTACACTGGCTGCCAGTTAAATTTCGCATTGATTACAAAATACTTTTACTAACCTATAAAGCGCTACATGGTCTGGCTCCACAGTATCTGAGTGAGCTTATTAATTACTACAACCCAGCACGTCCACTTCGTTCACAAGATGCAGGGTTACTTATAGTTCCTAAAATTAAAAAGACCAAAGCTGGTGGAAGAGCATTTTCTTACAAAGCTCCACAACTCTGGAATAATCTTCCTGCCTCTGTTCGGTATTCGGACACAGTCTCAATGTTTAAGTCTAAACTGAAAACATATTTATTTTCTCAGGCTTTTGATTAGTATAGACAAAGGCGCAGAGCTTGGGGGTTCTTGGTCATAGAAACTTGTGGTGATCAGGGATGTTGGGTCGCTGTCGTTCTGCCTCTCTTGTCCAATCACTCTGGTTTGGGTAGGAGAGGTGGGCGCTGATGTCCTGTGAAAGCCTTCATGACCTTGTTACCTGCTCGCTCTCCCTTTTAGTTATGCTGTAATAATTAGGGCTGCCGGAGTCTAAAACTCTCTGTAAAACTGTTTGTCAACTAGCATTGTACATTATTAACTACATTCTCTGTTGTTTTACCCCGAGGGCATTCTGATGGAAACCTGTTTACCCGCCGAGGTTAAGGATTAAAGTCGAGACTGCCGGGACAACGATGCTGCTCCTGTCAGATGTGACGGGTCTGGAGTAATTGCAACGACAAGAAATCACTACAGACTTTATTGAAGACTAGAGCGGATAACAACTCTATTATTATTTAATTGTTTATTTATCTATTTATTACCACTGTATGACTTTTAGATCATTCAATTCTGTGTTTGTATGATTTGTGTAAATCGTGTATTTATTTAAAGTATCCTCCAGACCACCCAAGAAGGATGGGCCCTGTTGAGTCTGGTTCCTCTCAAGGTTTCTTCCTGTAATTTTCAGGGAGTTTTTCCTTGCCACAGTCGCCCTCGGCTTGCTCAACAGGGGTTTTTGTATCTGTTGGTCCTGGATTTTGTAAAGTTGCTTTGAGACAATGTATATTGTAAAAAGCGCTATATAAATAAAGTTGACTTGACTTGACTTGACTTGACACCGCAAGCAGTTGAGGGTTAGGGACCTTGACTTTCTGATCAATAGTCCAGTACCTTAATTGCTGTGCTACCTTACATAAAGGCACCACTAGTGAATGCAAGGAAAATTACTAGTATTTATTTATTGTTGTTAGTGTTTTCTTTATTTCTTTATTTTAATTTTAATTTACAACATTTTTATACAACAATTTATGTATGTGACTGTTGTATTAAATCATATTCAAGCGTTCATAATGTCGCAAAAGTGCTTCAGACAGAAATTGTAATAAATTAATATGTGTGGCATCAATATTAATATAAGTTTGTATATACTTGATGGAATATGCTTGGATTTTAGTACTTTTTGTCAAACGAACTGTGATTTCTGCTTTATTTCCCCACAGGTGAATCTTCCTGGATGGAAAACTTCTTTTCTTGACCTCGTCTAACTTTCCTGACCCCAGTCTCCTCTTCACCTTCAGACGTCAGCCCTCACTTAATCATCATGACATCCACGGTGCAGCTGCTGGCTTTTAAACTCGAGCCGCCATTGCTGGATGGGGACGGAGATCATCCATTCAGCTGTGATGAGGAGATTGAAAGGCAATATGAAGTTGTCCCATCTGTCGTCTGTTCCATGTGCTGTCTCTTCGGCATCATTTATTGCTTCTTTGGTAGGTGAACTGGAGTAGACCTTTTTGAGTGAACAAATTGGTTAAGCTTGGTTATTGGAATTAGCATTAAGTCAAGTAGGTCATTTCTCTGTGTGTGTGTGTCAATGGTAAGAGCCATGCTGCTGGTAACATTACTGTCTGAGTTCCAGGGATTCAAATCCTAGGCTAGGCCCACAAATACATAAGGTGCATGGTGTAACGTGGACCTAACCCTTAGTGCTGGTCCCAAGCCCGGATTAAAAGAAAGGTTGCATCAGGAATGGCATCCAAATATGCAGAAAATGATCTGCACAGCATTTCAGTTCTGTTCACTTGAAATAAGTTGAATCTGATGGTTGGATATTGAGTTCCAGTGCCTGTCTCTTTTTATTAGATAAACGTCAACACTTACACTTGACTGTGAAATTCATCTTCACTTTTCACTCTGACACTTTTCAAGTCAGAGTGAGTGAAGACGAGGACGAGGGGCAGTCAAGGCCACTCAGACTGTGACAAATAGAAAACCACGCTGAGTCGATCTAAAACATTTAACACTGAGCAAACTGTCAAACACACAAGTGAAGGAAATAATACAGAAGAGCTTTGCTATCCTGGACAGCTATAGTCCATTAACAAACCTAATTACCAGAATAAAGAGAAGAATCTGTGATTTGTTTATTCAACTGAACCTTTATTTAAGTGGCAAAAATACAAAGAATAGATTTCAAAGGTTTTAACTGACCAGCTTAATTGTATTTTGTGAATAAAATAAAACTTGGGATAGAGAAACGTTTACACTTACATTAAGCTTACAAATTTTGTCAATTTCTTTTAACTGATAAGCAACAAGCACATAATGTCCCATCAAAATATAAAACTCATCATTAAGCTTCCTCACTGTCACTGCTGGACTGAGAATAGCCCACCAACCAAATATATCCAGCCAACAGCGCCCCGTGGGCAGCGTCCTGTGACCACTGATGAAGGTCTAGAAGATGACCGACTCAAACAGCAGCAATAGATGAGCGATCGTCTCTGACTTTACATCTACAAGGTGGACCAGCTAGGTAGGAGTGTCTAATAGAGTGGACAGTGAGTGGACACGGTATTTTAAAACTCCAGCAGCGCTGCTGTGTCTGATCCACTCATACCAGCACAACACACACTAACACACCACCACCATGTCAGTGACACTGCAGTGCTGAGAATGATCCACCACCTAAATAATACCTGCTCTGTGGTGGTCCTGTGGGGGTCCTGACCATTGTAAAACAGGGTGAAAGGAGGCTAACAAAGTATGTAGATAAACAGATGGACTACAGTCAGTAATTGTAGAACTACAAAGTGCTTCTTATGGTAAGTGGAGCTGATAAAATGGACAGTGAGTGTAGAAACAAGGAGGTGGTTTTAATGTTAAGGCTGATCGGTGTATGTTCATATAAACAAGTCCTACATGCTTCACTGATTACTAAACAGTGTAACATATTGTTTGTGGCATACATAAACACACTGAGCAAAACCAGTTCAGCGCACAGTGGGTCCAGTTTGCCAAGAATCACTAGGTGCAATGCAGTAACGCAGGATACCAGTCCATCAGGAGCCTTAGATGTCAGTCCCAAACCCACCCTCCTTCCAGCTGTTCAGATTAGATTCTCTAAATACAGCTTGTAAACAGAGCCGGCATCTGCTCATTTACTTTTGTAAATAAATAAATATGAGATATAAAGTAGATTAATTAGATATAAATAATGGTGGATTCTAAATTCTGGAGTATTCCTTTAATAAAGAAACTGATTCTTTACCTCTTTCAGGTTACCGCTGCTTTAAGGCTGTGATGTTCCTCACCGGCCTGATGTTTGGCTCCATCGTCATCTTCATGCTCTGCTATAAGGAGAGAGTGATGGACACACAGCTGAGCGTGGAGGCCAGCGTGGGGATCGGCCTGGGCATCGGAACGCTGTGTGGCCTGGTCACCATGATGGTGCGCAGTGTAGGTCTCTTCATGGTGGGCTTACTGCTGGGTTTGCTGGTGGCGCTGGCCTCGCTGGTGGTGCTGGAGGAATATTACCACCCGCGCTCGGTGTGGCTGCCGTTGGGCATGCTGCTCGGCTCGGGCATGCTGTTCGCAGTTCTGACTCTGCAGTGGCAGCGCTGCTTCACCACCCTCTCCACGGCCGTCTTCGGCTCGGCCGTCGTCACGGTCACGGTGGATTATTTCGTGGAGTTGTTTGCACTCACGCGTTACATCTACGAGAGGGTGAAGGTGTCGCCGGCGCGGCCCGTGTGCTGGTATACGTGGGTGGTGATGGCCGTATGGCCCGTCCTCGCCGTGCTGGGGGTTCTCATTCAGTGGAAGGTGACAGCAGATGGATACTCCCACACTGAAGGTAGGATACTTTTAGCAAGCTTTCTAAAAAACTACACTTACTCACTTTTTTTTAATGAACACAATATTCCCGACCATAAATATGGTCATTCAGCCAAGACATGTTTGGTGTGAAATGTTTAAGTTTATAGTCACAAACCTAATGTTGTTTAGTATCTCATATATATATACACTGTATGGGCAAAAGTATGTGTACACCTGACCACTATCTTGTTGGATGTCCTGTTCTAAAACCATATTTGCCATAATCGTTAGTGGAATTTTTATGCATTCAGTTAAAAATGTGTGGATGTTTGTGTTGTAAATCCCCATCTATCTTTCCCTCCCTCAGACATGGCCAGTTGTGTTTGGTGAGGCTGGTGGCATTGCTGACGCTTGCACTCTGGTCTTCAAGCTAGGCTATAACTGTAAATGCACAGTATAAGTACACCTTTAAAAGCCATATTGTATTTAAGAACGTAACATTATGAGTCTGTCTGAAAACCTAGTGATCTCTCTACATGGACGCATTTTATAGCATCCTACGTGCTGTTGTGAAGAAGCTGTCTGAATTCTTAGATGCCTTAAAATGCTGCCTACTGAGATGCCGTATTCTGAACAATATTCTGACTGAATAATGAGGGAGCTCAGTGTGCTTCCTCACCTGCGAAGGCAATCCCAGTATTCAGTGCGGCACAACGTTTCTCACAAAAAATTCTAATAAGGGGGATGGAAATGGAACAGCGAGTGAAGTTATTTTAAATGCAAGTAGTTCTCTGTCATTTTTAATCTTTATTAATATGTACAAGTGTCATATATTTGCAATTTTGGATTCATCAGGGACAATTTAACAGTTTTTAATTCTCAGTGGGAGATGTTAGCTGGCATCCTAGTGGGTCGTGTCGCCTTAGCCCATTGGTTTGCATGGTCTTAGTAAGCTAACACCGTGGCGGTAAGTGTGGACAGATGATTGCTGTCTAAATAATCTGCCTTCTAAAGTTTGATGTCAGTTAGAATCCTCTCTACTTAGGCAGCTGCCTAGGGAGGCAGTAGGCAGCCAGGCAGCTCACTAGGTTTTCAGACATTATATAAATAGGACAGTGGTAGCCTAGTGTACCACCTAAATAATACCTGCTCTGTGGTAGTCCTGAGAGAGTCCTGACCATTGAAGAACATCATGAAAGGGGGCTAACAAAGTGGTAGCCTAGTGGGTAGAGCTTTGGGCTATCATTTGGAAGATTGTTGGTTCAAATCCAGGTTCTGCTATGCAGCCATGGTTGGGCTGTCTGCTCCAGGGGTGCCGTACAGTGGCTGACCCTGCACTCTGACCCCAGCTTCCAAACAGGCTGGAATATGCAGTAAAAGAGTTTTGTTGTTCTGTACACATGTATCTGTATGAAGGACAAATTCTTCTAAATAGTATCGAGAACAAGGAATCATGAAGCGACTTCTTAGGGGTAATGATTCCAATCCAGAAGAAATTGTACAGTAAAGTACTGGCTCGGTGGGTAGCACTGTCGCCTCACAGCAAGAAGGTCCTGGATTCAAATCCCAGGTGGAGCGGCCCGGGTCCTTTCTGTGTGGAGTTTGCATGTCCGTGTCTGCGTGGGTTTCCTCCGGGAGCTTCGGTTTCCTCCCACAGTCCAAAGACGTGCAAGTGAGGTGAACTGGAGACACAAAATTGTCTGTGATGGTGTTTGACATTAAAACTTAAACTGATGAATTTAATGTGATATCCTGTCATGAATGGAACCAAAGTGTGTAAAAGATGATGTTAAAATCCTAATAAATAACTACTTTACAGGACAGGTAAAATACACTGTATGTATGAGGTTTTGTTTGTGGTTGGTTTGTGTGCAGCAGCCGTCGTCTGATCAATTCAGTGAGTGTGTGAAAGACCTCGAGCCTAATGAGCTATGTGAGATAAATCAATGGGATAGAATCTAATGCACATTATCATCAGATGTCTGCACTGCACCCGGTGCATCTTTTTTTTAAAGATAGCGGGCATGAAAATGCGTTGAAACAAAACACGAGTTGACACAAGCTGACACATGAGACCTCTGAATTATAGTGTGTGTGTGAGAGGGGAGGACGCTAGCGGTGCTGGGGGACGTTACCATAGAGACGAGCTGGGGCCCCTGTGTAGGGGGGCAGAAGGGACCATGATTAGGGTGTATGAATATGAGCATGAGATAGGAGGGTGTGTGTGTGTGTGCAGCGTCAAGAAGAGGGAGCTCATTATGTGATACCCTGACAGATGGGGCCCGTAGCTGTTGAGGCACAACAGAGTGACTAAAAGGACCGAAATAGTCCTGCTGCCGCCTTTAATGGCAAGGAACAGAATGTGAATGTTGATTTTAGTCATGTGGAATGGCAGAATGTGTCAAAACACTCAGTGGTTTGTCTGGCATTGCATTGGCAGATCACTGGGAGAGCTGTCCGGCTTTTATGGGCGGCTTAGCTTATTTATTTTTGCTTAGTTGAAATAAGATGAATATAAATGGATGTGGAAAATGAACATTCTGTTTGTTTGTCTTGACTCCATACTGCATCAGTTTAATCCACAACAATTAACAAATCAGCTATAGTAAGTCCTTAAATAAGTCCTTTCTCCCCTTTCGCGCATCCAGTTGCCCGATTGCATTATGCTTCCTCTCTACCAATGCCGATCTCCGCTCTGATTGAGGAGAACAAAGCTAACCCAGCAGCTGTATGCATTTTGTCACCTACACTTTGACGAATGCAGTGCAGATTAGCACTGTGTACGGAGAGACACACCCTGACAGGACTCTTTTTCTGTTTCTGTGCAGGCGCCATCAATCATTCAGCAGAGGTTGTAATAAGATAAGATATCCTTTATTTGTCATATATACATATACAGGTGTACAGTACAATTAAATTATTTCTTCGCATATCCCAGCTTGTTTTGGGAGCTGGGGTCAGCCATCGTACGGCGCCCCTGGAGCAGACAGGGTAAAAGGCCTTGCTCAAGGACCCAACAGTGGCTGCATAGCAGAGCCTGGATTTGAACCACCAATCTTCCGGTTAATAGCCCAAAGCTCTACCCACTAGGCCACCACTGTCCCATAATTGCATCAGTTATGAGAGAGAGACTCTATCCGGCTTTTAATATCCCACCCACCCCTATCTGAACAACAGGCCAATCGTTGTTCATGTGGCTGCTCAGCCCAGCCGGCAGGCAGAGCCGAGACTCGATACGAAGTATTCGAGATCCCAGCTCTGGTGTTCCAGCATGAGTTCTGACTGCTGCGCCACCTGAGCGGCCTCTTCTAGTGTTTTTACCGACTAAATTTTAAAACACATTTGGAATTTGATGTCTGCAACACACTCAAAGCAAGCTGGGATTGGGGCATGTTCACCATTGTGTTACATCATCTTTCCTACAAATTACAATTTATAGTATTTTAAAAATAAGAATATGGCCGTAAAAAACACGCTAGCACACCAGAGCTGACATTTCTAACTCGTCTGTGAGAAACTCAGCTCTGCCATCCGGCTGGGCTGGGCGGCTACATGAACAACGATTGGGGGCCGGACGGGACCTCATAACTTGTGCAATTACGACCTCTGCTGGCTGATTGATGGTGCCTGCACAGAGTTGAGGGATAATGTGTTAATCAGGGTGTGGCTCTCTGTGCACAAAGCTGATCCACGTATGAACTCGCCTATGAGTTCGCTCTCCTCAATCATGGCGGTGGTCAGCACCAGTAGAGAGGTAAAAATTGTGTTTTTATATTATATTTGTGTTAATTCCAGTGTATTAGTGTCAACAACACTATTACTCTACGTTAGCCTAAAATATTTGCACTTCCACAGGAAGGAACACATTTACAAGTTTCCCAAACATCCGTATGGAAAAAAATACCTTGAAACTCAACGTCTTTTAAACTTGATGCCACTCCCAGAACCAACTGACTTAGGAACCACTGTACTTTGAAATAATATATGTTCACATACTGCTTATAAGCAAGGTTTATGCTCAGAATTCATTTAGCTTGTCTGTATGATTATAAATAAGACCTCCTCATGCTCCCTTTAAACGTTCCTCTGTGGCTTTTTCTCCCACTTGTCTGTACAGTATTCATCAGTCATCAGCAGAGGCGGCTGCAGCTGATGAAGATCCGACAGAAGGAGGAGAGAAGAGAGATCAGGCAGAAGAAGAAGAAGCAACAGCCGAAACCTCAGCAGCAGCAGCAACAGCAACAACAGCAGCAGCAGCATAAGCAGAAACAGAAGTACCACCATCCACCTCAGTCTACCACTCATTCTACCACCCAGTCTGTCAAAACCCAGCCCCAAGAACCCACATATCGCAGGAAACCCAACCCCATACGCCGCTGTGACGGTGACGTGCTCTCCCCGGTAAACTCCACCTATCTGTTTCACACAATGATTAGTATAATTTTTCCTGGTTACACATAAGATTATCTGTCTAGCTATTTAAAGGCGACCTTAACAACAAATCTAAAGCTTTTATCCCATTTCTTGGGGTTTTACATACTTCTTTTAAATTACCCCTTTAATCTAAAAAAAAATTACCAACATTGCCAACACTGCAGTAGGTATTATTTAGAAGATGACCGACTCAAACAGCAGCAATAGATGAGCGATCGTCGCTGACTTTACATCTACGAGGTGGACCAACTAGGTAGGAGTGTCTAATAGAGTGGCACGGTATTTAAAAACTCCAGTAGCGCTGCTGTGTCTGAGAATTAAATGGACTACAGTCAGTAATTGTAAAAATACAAAGTGCTCCTATATGGTCAGTGGAGCTGATAAAATGGACAGTAAGTGTAGAAACAAGGAGGTGGTTTTAATGTTATGACTGATCAGTGTACGTATATTATTATATACATTCAATTATATAAATCTACTGTATAGACATGGTTGGTGTAGAGGATCTCCAGTAGTCCTGGTTCTGACCTCGTTTAATACTTTTTGGGTTCTTGTAGTCTAGCGGTTTAGGCACTGGACTAGTAATCAAAAGGTTACTGGTTCAAGCTCCACCACTGCCAGTTTGTCACTGTTGGGCCCTTGAGCAAAACCCTTAACTCCAATTGCTTAGACCAGTGGTTCTCAAACTTTTTAGACCAAGTACCACCCATTATCAAACCAAAACTTCCAAGTACCACCTGTGTTTCTCATCACAGAACCACATATGGCACACATTAATTAGGTGTGTGTGTGTATATACAGTATATATTAGGTAAACTATACGACACCCCCGATATTAATATCAAATGTTGCTACCTTGCCTTACATGTAGGCCTAATTCAAACAACACTTAAACGAGAAAAAAAGATTTATTTCAAAAGGAAAAAAAAACTACAGGTTAGAGACACACTGTGGTTGCATTGCATTATGTTTCAGAACAATCCTCTCTTGTGCAGAGATGTGCCTGTGTTTGTTTCTGCTTTAAAACATACACGCCATGAAAGAACCAGATTTAACACAATTAAACAAGTTTATAGTTTATTTCTCAATTATTTGTCATTATACTACTAGCGCTCTCTCTCTCTGTGTGTGTGTGTGTGTGTGTCGCTCGCTCTCTGTGATACTGAAAGTGTTTTCGGATTTGAATATCGATAATAAACAGCTCTCATTACAATTTACGATGAATGGGTGGATTACAGTCTTTAAGAACTGCGCAGAAATAAAAGACTTGGTTCCTTTCGTTCATTTCAAAGATCCGTTCAATAGAATCGGGTCGTTCGCGAAGGACCCATCACTAGTACTGTATATATGCAGTCACCACTGACCATTACAGTGAGAGGGGTGCGCGTGTTTAGCGGACCAGCCTGGTGATGTCAGGAACGAGATCAGTGAGCTTCAAACGCAGATCTGGCTCTGACAAAAGCGAGAGAGCTACTGATAACGTTACTGATGATGTTTGGAAATTTCGAGATGGAAACCGCAAACGTGAAGTATAGAAGTAATGAAGTACGGTGGCTGCGTAGCCCCGAATATTTCACATTCGTTTTAATACAATTAAACTGATTTTATTAAAACAGAATTATAAGAACTGTGAAATAGATTTTTATTAGTAATTTACACATTTTGTTTCATATTTTATTTATTTATAATTATTAAATTATTTATTTTTTCGGTGCATGTAATTACTTTTCCGAGATTATCTGGCGTACCCCCTCGTGCTGCTTCACGTACCACCAGTGGTACGCGTACCACAGTTTGAGAACCGCTGGCTTAGACTGTATACTGTCACAGTACTGTAAGTCGCTTTGGATAAAAGCGTCTGCTAAATGCTGTAAATGTAAATGTTTTAGCTGTCATTACTTTATAATCTACTATTAATTCTGTTTATTCTGGCATATTATGACTAATTTAGACACAAGATGCACTAAATACGTTCTTTTGAAGTCGCTTGTTTGCTTTTTTAATTTTCTAACTTGTCTAATATTTTTTGTCTCTCTTTACTCTCCTTTAGAGTTATATACAGCATTTTCGAGACAGACACACGGATAGACGGGGTTACTCCCACGGAAGATTGATTAGCAGCTCTCATAGGGTGGATATGGACTATGACTGTGGCTCTCAGGTGCCTCTGACGGCCCATACGGGACCTGCAGTGAGGGTGTAATCGTGCCCCCTTGTATTCAGCAATGGCATCCTGACCACATCTGCTCCGCCCAGTCCATGGCCTTAAATCTAAAAGGTGAAGAGGCTTGGACCCCGCAGACCACTTGCTATGGCTGTTATCTGTTGTGTAATAACAATGGAAGGTTGTTTTTGCAAACCACTTAATTCATCAGGGCTGCGAGCGGGAAACAGCTCCTCGTCCTGGTGAACAGTTTGTGTACTGTTGCTGCTAAGACACGTTGTGGTTTCTCGATCCATTATTAGACAGCAGCTCTCTCTTGGCAGCCAGATTACTCGCATCGCTGTGACAGTCATTTAAACAGGGAACATCATTCAGACAGAACTGGGACCAAATATGGCACGATTCTGTAACAGTTCCATCCATAAATCATGCACGTTTACACTGACACGAGCAGCGTTTTTAATTAGCAGCTACAGATTTTATACCTGCTCCATATGGACGGGGAGGAAAATGAACACTTTAAGGATGCACTCTGTTGATGGATCCTTGATGTTTACAGCACAGATGGTGCCCACAGGTACTGACTAAAGCAGCAGATAATGGTGAACTTAAGGACAAACTTCAGCTCATTTCTCTGCACTCGTATAAGGAAAACCTGACGGGCCCCTCTGTACGCTGAAGGGCCGTTTCTGTAACTTCCACTGCCAAGCGTGTACACTAAATGCTCTTGGTTTACCTCAATCAGGTGATTAAGTTTGTATTTAATTTTAAAAATACACCATTTTTGTTAACCTAATCTCTGTTCACCACAAGTGTAATTACCCTGCACAACAATGTTAACATGCTTCTATGTATTTTAAAAAAGAAAAGGCTCCAAAACTGGCACCAAACGTCCAGACATTACATCAGAAATATCCAGTGAGGAATGCAAGTGAAACTACACTTAAAATCTGTCCAACTGCACATTTGTGCTATCAGTTAATAGCCAACCTGCTTAGCTTTGTCAGCATCTGAAGGGATGAAGCCTCACACTGCAATACAGTCCGTCCAAAATAGAAGTTATCAATACCTGACTTTAAATTATTTAATAAGAAAGAGACTATGGCTTATTTGTAGGAGTCCAGCTGGGTTAAATTATGTTTATTTTTTAATGTGTTTGCTTTTTATTATCACTATAAGTGCATATTTAGCTTAGCTTGCTTACATCCAGCCGAGAGGTTACCGACAAACACCAACCTTAAAAAAAACATTGTGTGTTTCTAATACTGGATTATAGTTCCTGGTGTAATCAGCACTTTCAATTAGCACATTTTAAACTGTAATATTTAAATTGACCCACGTTAAATATTGGGTGTGTTCGAAAACCTAGTGAGCTACCTTGCTGTCTTACTGCCTACATGGGCAGCTGCCTAAGTAGAGTGGATTCTAATAAGTAATTGACTTATAAGGCAGGTTATTCGAACACGCTAATCGGACAGCGATAACATCAGTTTTCACTAACTAAGCTAACACAGTTAGGATCATGCCATTCAAACCAATGGGATGGAGTGCCACAAAGCGCAAGCATGTCAACTAACATCTCCCTCCGTGTACCGAAAAGGATTAAATTCGCTGACGAGCCCGAATTGCAAATAAAGACACTTGTGCAATTTATACAAGTTAAGAATCAATAATAATTTATTTACGTTTGAAAATAACTACGTTTGTTTCTCCGCACCGTCCGCCATGTTTTTGATTTTTCTGTGAGAAAAGTTGTGCCGCATTGAATGCTGGGATTGCCTCCACCGCTAAGGCAGCATCGGATGCTCACTCGTTCTTGAGTCAAAATAGCGTTGAAATTTTAAGATACCTTACTAGTGAGGATATTAAGGCATCTAGGATTTCGAACAGCCTACGTCTCGGGAGCGTGTAGGATGACGTAAAATGCGTCTATGTAGAGAGCTCATTAGGTTTTCGATAATCTACAGTCCAATAATTAAGACGTTTACACTAGCAGCTACTTAGTGCATCAAAACAGCCAGAACTCATTTATGTTTAAAGAACAATGGCAGTTTACAGTATAATAAAGCAGAGTTATGTGTTTAGGGCCAACAATGTGAACAAGATGAGCAGAATTTAACCAAAGCGATTTGGTCTTGGTCTTGCAGGGCTGATCATAATCTTATAACTAAAATACACATTTGGAAAAGACTATGTGCAATTGTTTAATTTAGTTCTCTTGGATGTTTTCAGTCCATTAGTACACTTTTTACATAGGTGACAGCGGCGGCACGGTGGCTAAGTGGGTAGCACTGTCTCCTCACAGCAAGAAGGTCCTGAGTTCGATCCCCAGATGGAGCGGTCCGGGTCCTTTCTGTATGGAGTTTGCATGTTCTCCCCGTGTCCGCAGTGGGTTTCCTCCGGGTGCTCTGGCTTCCTCCCACAGTCCAAAGACATGCAAGTGAGGTGAATTGGAGACACTAAATTGTCCACGACTGTGTTCAATATAACCTTGTGAAATGATGAATCTTGTGTAATGAGTAACTACCGTTCCTGTCATGAATGTAACCAAAGTGTGAAACATGACGTTAAAATCCTAATAAACAAACAAACAAACATAGGTGACAGCACACTACATGTCTTCTATAAGCGTCATTAAATGTATCATCTGAATTAGAGAGGTTTTTATGCACTTTCTCCGCAGTCAATTGCGCAGTCAATTTGTTTTCCACGGCCGAAGGATACCCGATTGCATCCGAGGAGAGCATGTAGCTGCCCACGCCTCTTCTCGCCCCTGCATTTTGCACAGGCGTCTCTTCTGCCTGTCTCTTCTTGAGATGTTTTTTTCTGGAATGAGTTGAAACAGAATTAGGTCTTAGCAGTTCTTTATTGACTGTTTACAGTAAATCCTGCCCTGTTTAGAATAAGTTTCCAGTCACTATATAAAATGCAATAGTGAGACCTTACAATAAACAGCGGTTCTGTTTATGAACATTAAAATGTTTGTTGTGACATTCGACCATAGAACAAATTCCAACAGCATGTACTTTGGTTGTACCAAATACCACAACACGCTTTTGCTCCTTACTGTGACATTTTATTTTACCCATTTTACACAGCTCTATCTTTATATCTCTGGTGATTCTTCTCTTCACTTTACATGTTTTTGACACATTTAAGAGTCTGGACAACAACTGACCATCTGATTTTATGCAACATTTATCCACGTGTGCAATCTACATTAAACAATAAGGCATTCATATTGATGGACTCATTTTTGTGTATGAC
This sequence comes from Trichomycterus rosablanca, assembly GCF_030014385.1. NCBI lineage: Eukaryota > Metazoa > Chordata > Actinopteri > Siluriformes > Trichomycteridae > Trichomycterus > Trichomycterus rosablanca. The sequence continues at coordinate 3,518,832 of NC_085999.1, forward strand.
GGAAACCAGTGGCGGCTGCTGGTCTTTCAAAGAGGGGAAGCTCATTGTCGGCTTACATCATAAAATTTGTCAATTTATTTATACATAAATTCTGCCCTCCGTTCCTTTTCAAGCAAATACCAAGAAATGGGTTGCAGTTTGTCTTTCGACTTCACTCGCAAAATCAGCGATGGGACTGAAGCTCCCAGTGATTAAGTGAAGGTGTAGATCTCAAAATAGCTGTAAATCTAAACGAGATTCTGCCTTTCGACTGATCCTCCAATCATCTTGCAGAAGCTCAGCGTCCAGACCCGCCCACAGCTCCATTCACCCCCAGAGACGCTCAGCGTCCGGGGGCGGGACAAAATCGTGACATTTATCCAATGACCGGCGAGTTTTGAAGCACTGAAAAAAACCCTCCCATGCAGTTCCGTTGAAGTGAATAGACGCTCAGCTTCTGAGGGCAAATGCATTGACGCTACGGGAATGTATGAGAAGTTCGAGTCAGTCGATTTGTGATAAGTAGCTGATTCTGAACGAACTCGTCTTCCAGATGAACGTGTTCTAACGCATTTGTAGTCAATGAAATGTTAACACAACGGTACATATTTGACCATTTAATTTTTGACATTTTAGGGGAAGCTGAGCTTCCCTTGCAGTCTTAGAGAAATCGCCACTGACGGAAACATGTCCTGTCTGTCCTTTTGTTCTACTTATAGTTTTAAGTAACTTGCTTTCCTCTTTCAGTATGTTGAAATTATTGTCTGTGGTAATTGCACATGTGCTACAGTTCAGTGAATAGAGATTGGGTTGAACAAGCTGTCGTTCTTTTAAAACTGAATTCAGCTCCTCATTATTTCAGACTTCATTTAAAATCCTTGAGGCTTTGTGCAGTGACTCTTATTAGACCTGCAGGGGGACGAGGCGTTACCGGAGCCCTAATGATGCAGGTACCACTGTGAACACTAAGCAAGTTTTTGTACAGATGATTTAAAGTGTCCTTGTCTACTGTGAAGGTTTTGAACGCGACTAAGGTATTGATTGGTAATGAGTGGAGATTTATAAAAGTGGACCAACCACGTTAAACAGGGATTGTGTGTGTGCGTGTGTGTGTGGGTGTGTGTGCGCGTGTGCGTGTGTGTGTGGGTGTGTGTTGTGAGAGCTGAGAAATGTATGTCTGTATGTGTGCATGAGTGAAAACTGTGTCCTAGTCCGATCTAATTTGTGTTAAATGGAATTGTTTACACTCCTCTTCCCACTTGTTTCTCACCGTAGAAGGAGTGAGAGATGTTTGGACTAATTTTGGAAGTGAACTGAACTGTCTCTCTCTCTCTCTGTCTCTCCCTTTTTTTGTCTACTGTCTTTTATCATGACGGCATGTATCAGGAGATCTTCCTCTCTTGGAAATGTTTGTACATTTAACTGAAGGCTGAACATATTTGTGCATACTGTACTGTATTATTACTAGTGTTTTCACCTGTCAAATTTGTACTTTAATTCTTACTTAATTACATCCGAATGCTGATTCAGTGTCATTATGTGTCTGTCAGGGTTATTTATTTCTAACTTATTATAACATTTTAGTTGGTGCATCTAAAATTAACTGTTTGGCAGCTTGAAGTCATAAGAATGGTGTAAGAAGAAGGCGACTTTGAGACCTTATTATTATTATTATTGCTGATGCATGTATTTGTATAAATCTAGGTATTATAAAATACTTCTAACTATCTTGACGTTTTTTTGTGTGTGTATAAGTTTGTGTCTCTACATGTTTGTGCTCATACATGAACATGAATGACTTAATTCGTATTTAGTGTCTGATTTGTCGTGGTCACAGTCATCATGTGTGCAGACCCATCACTCAGTACTAACTCACAAACGTTCACTGCGGCTCTTCTTTGTCTGGCATTGAATAACTGAAATTCCTTTGACAAGGAAACACCAAGCAAGCAAACAGAAAAATCATTGACTCATTAAGCTTTTCTAAAGTATAAAAAAACCTTTAAGTTAGATGTTGGAAATAGGAACTTTGGCTTCTGTCTACAACAGCATTAGTATTAAGCTATAAGAGAAGATATATTTTATTTGTCATATATACATATACAGGTGTACAGTACAATGAAATTCGTTCCTCGCATATCCCAGCTTGTTTGGAAGCTGGGGTCAGAGCTCAGGGTCAGCCAACGTACAGCGCCCCTGGAGCCGAGAGGGTTAAGGGCCTTGCTCAGGGACCCAACAGTGGCTGCGTAGCAGAGCCTGGATTTGAACCGCCAATCTTCCAGTTGAAAGCCCGAAGCTCTACCCACTAGCAAGTGAGGTATATTTTACATTTCTAACCTCTATTAAGTGAACAGAAATTTCTAAATTACATAATAATCAACTTTGGAGTCCAATCTGGAGTCCAATTTTTCTGCAAATATCAGATGACATAAGGACATTGGTAGCCTAGTGGGTAGAGCTTTGGGTTGTCAGTTTCGGCTCTGCTATGCAGCCACTGTTGGGTCCTCGAGCAAGGCCCTTAACCCTGTAATCTTGCCGTACGATGGCTGACCCTGCATTCCAACCCCAGCGTCCAAACGAGCTGGGATGCGTGAAGAAAGAATTTCGTTGTAATGTACATCTGTATGTATATTTGACAAATAAAGGCATTCAATTCTGTTCTATATAGGAAAGGTTTTAATTTGGGTATTCGTGAAGATTTATAGTTTCTGGTATCGTCTCTAGAGTCTCTGAAGAAAACGAGTGGGTGTTTTCACACTGAAAAATGACATTTCTGCATCAGAGGAGGCCGTTTTAATACTGAGTGGGAGTTTCATCATCGTGTAAATTAAGGGATGTTCAGGTCTGACTGGGTTTTGTTATTAGATTTTTTTTACTTCGGTGTCTAGTCCTAGGGGGTGAGTTTGGGGTTGAGTTATGGTTATTGATTCGTACTTCTTTGCAGTAGCCTACTTACTGTTTTACTTATTGTTAATACATGATACAATTAAGATGTTCATATAAGTGTTTTATTTTCTTTCTTCATGTTATAAAGTGTTTTTTTTCTTTAAAGATTTGTTTAAACTGACCAGTTTATAGGTTATATCAATACCCTATACAAAGTATTTTTATTTACACTACTTTTATTATTAGGTAGCCAGTAGTTTTCACTAATGTGTTTAAATTAAGATGGTTTTATGGATAGCATTGTTAGCTACAACAGTAGGTGAGTGCTGTCTCTGCTCATGAAAGAACATGTACAGCTAGAGATACTGTATATGTTTTAAACTAATAATAAGCAGTTGTTTGTGTGTCAAAAGGTGACAGTAAGTATTATGTATTATGTAGGGAAATTAGACTGACGTCAAATGCAAAAAGAAAATAAATAAAGGTTCTTTGATGTTACTGCACATGAGTTGGAGTCAGCAGATTGTACGCTGTTTTATTTACTGGGAACAGATCAGAAAAGTCTGATTCATGGTAATAACTCATGCTGTAGATGTGCTAAATACTAATTAGGTTTAAATTGCTCAAATATTGAATCCAACAAGCCCTGAATAATGACTTCTCACTGTTTCAACCCTAACAATATCTGGCTTAATGATCATATTACAGAATGGGTTCTCTGAAGTGTTGGGTTTCATGTTGTTGAGAAATGAACATTTCTATCATTACCAGTCAAATGAAGGACAGACATCATGTCACATTGTTCTGCTTCAAGTTCCGTTTTAATGAGACCACAAAATCAATACATGGTATGCAGTGATATTTTCTTTCGATGCCAGCCGGACCCGTTCACTCACAAGCGCACATAACAATCGTACAACAAAATTCAATGTTTGAGCATTTGCCGTTTCAGTTAGCAATGCCTGCCACAGATTCATCTTTAATCATAATCTCATGTCCATTACCACGTTCAGCTTCATTTCCTTTTTTCTCCCAAAGCTGCTTGAGATCATAGGTCATAATAAAAAGGCATCACTAAAGGATACATACAAAACAAAACCTGAAGGACTGCATCGCTTGGAAATGTTATTATTTGATAATTATTGAAATTTGGATAAAATTTGGTTTCTACTTTCTCTGTACGTTGCTCTGCTTGTCTTGTTTTACATGATGTCCTGCTGGTGCTGTGTGGATTCACTGACGACCTTCAATGAGACACAAGAGAAGAGATCAGTCACACATCTATATGAAAACTCAAAATGCAAAATGATTATGGAGATGTGTAAGGTGAGTGAAGCAGTTGGGGAAACAGACACAAGGTGAATTTAGGACAAATATGTGCAGAATATAAATAGGCACAACATAAAACATGAGGTAAAACTTTCAATGAATAAAACTATGTGTAAGTTAAACCAGATTTGGTCCCCCAAATTCATTTAAGAGTTTAAATTTCACTTAGAAAAACCAAAATCACAGCATAAAAACCAAATGAACTATCATGACAGTATTTTTTGGCTTTTTTTTTGCAGTGTATGGGCAAGGACAATAAACAGTAATTACACTGATCAGCCATAAGATTAAAACCACCTTGTTTCTACACTCACTGTCCATTTTATCAGCTCCACTTACCATATAGAAGCTCTTTGTAGTTCTACAATTACTTACTGTAGTCCATCTGTTTCTCTGCATGCTTTGTTAGCCCCTTTCATGCTGTTCTTCAATGGTCAGGACCCCCACAGGACCACTACAGAACAGGTATTATTTAGGTGGTGGATCATTCTCAGCACTGCAGTGACACTGACATGGTGGTGGTGTGTTAGTGTGTGTTGTGCTGGTATGAATGTATCAGACACAGCAGCGCTGCTGGAGTTTTTAAACACCTCACTGTCACTGCTGGACTGAGAATAGTCCACCAACCAAAAACATCCAGCCAACAGCGCCCAGTGGGCAGCGTCCTGTGACCACTGATGAAGGTCTAGAAGATGACGGACTCAAACAGCAGCAATAGATGAGCGATCGTCTCTGACTTTACATCTACAAGGTGGACCAAGTAGGTAGGCGTGTCTAATAGTGTGGACAGTGAGTGGACACGGTATTTAAAAACTCCAGCAGCGCTGCTGTGTCTAATCCACTCATACCAGCACAACACACACTAACACACCACCACCATGTCAGTGTCACTGCAGTGCTGAGAATGATCCACCACCTAAATAATACCTGCTCTGTGGTGGTCCTGTATGTAGAGAAGTAATTGTAGAACTACAAAGTGCTCCTATATGGTAAGTGGAGCTGATAAAATGGACAGTGAGTGTAGAAACAAAAAGGTGGATTTAATGTTATGGCTGAATGTATATAATTATTTATATAATAATTTTAAGGCCCTGTTGCAGTTTTTGTTGTATGCAAAATTCTCCAAACAAAACTACTTTACTTTTAAATCTCCCAATTAATAAAACTTTGTAAACTAAACCACATTTGGTCCCTCAAATTAATTTTAAGACAGTAGATTGCACTTAGGACAAATCAAAAAGAATTCCCAAACTAGAATTTAGGCATAGTTTAAATGCCAAGTCAAGTTTCTGATGTGACTTGTTTTTAGTCATTAACATCCATACACTGCATGATAGTGATTAGGTTTATCATACTGTAACTTGTATTTAATGCCACTATTCTCCTACAGAAGCTCAGAAGCATTTGGGTGATCCATTGGTGCCTAACAGGAAGTGTAATTAATCTCTGAGGGGAAGCAGGTGGGGAAGGAGAGATGTGAAGATGGAACTTCACTTACACACTGAGTGCTCATGGCACTTATTGCTTAACTAGACTTTCTAGTCTGGATGCACATAAAGATATGAAGTGGGTGATTTACTGAATGGAAGGACAATACTTTATGACAGAAATAATATGCTGAATTTAGGAGAGAGGGGTTTGTGTGTGCGTTACCTCTCCATCACGTGTCTCGATGGTCTTGATCAGGACTGTTTTCTTGGAGTGGACCTCAGCCGGACGCTGCTGTTGGAATTGCTCTGTGTTGCTTGTCTCTGTAAGATAATAATTGCACAGACACGCTTTCTTTAGATTGAACTACCACAGTCTGATGTTCCCTCCTGTGTGATGTTTGAGCCCTAACAACAGTTTATCTAACTGTTATGACTTTGCGCCCTCTGGTGGTTAATTTAGGCATGTCATGTCTATAAAGCTGACCTAGATGTTTGGATTAGTAGGTGCATAAAAACAGTTTAAGGTCTTACCTCTGACATCACCTCTGTAGTTCAGTGAGGAGAATGCCTGTGGAGGCAGAGTAATCCTGAGGAGGAGAAAAATGCTGTGAGTCTAAGAAACTCATTTCTGGAAGACGTTATATGGTCCTAAGGACACACACGCCCAGATTTAAGGACAGTGCCATTGTTGCTTTAAATAAATAATGCCCTCATACCCCTCCCACCTACCTCAGTATCATTGTAAATTGTAAATACAAGTCGTGCAATAATACTGTTATTTGTAAATGTGTAATACTGCTACACTTTATACACTTTTATATATATTTTTATACATTTTAGATCTTAATATTTAAGGAATTAATTGCTGTGTATTTTTAAATATTTCCAATATTTAAATAGGCTCAAATGCCACCCCCACCACCCTAAATTCATGGCTACGGCCTTGTCTTGTACCACTTAAAAACACTGGGAGCAAAGCACCATCTATTGTTGGGTATCTCTCTCTCTCACACACACACACACACACTTGACCAGTTGTCTTCTGCATGTTTCTTAGATGGCTGAAAATACTGTCTTAAGAATAACCTGGGAAGAACATGCAAAATTGCTTACAGTCAAGAGTCAGAGTCAAAAATCCACCCCAGGTCACTAGGGCCCATGTTGTTGTTTGGAGCCCCTTTACCAGCCTTACCACAGTGGTGCCCTCAATATAAATGTTGTTAAATGACCCAGTCATAACATAAAAATATTATCATTTTCTATTTTTCAACTACTCCGCGCTGATCAGGGTTGCAGTGGGTCTTGCACCAGAACCATATTCACAATACATATTGGGGGGAGGACACATCGCTCAATATTCAGATAGGCTCAAATGCCACCCCCACCACCCTAAATGTTTAATTCATGGCTACGGCCTTGTCTTGTACCACTTGAAAACACTGGGTACAAAGCACCATCTATTGTTGGGTATCTCTCTCTCTCTCTCACACACACACTTGGCCAGTTGTCTTTTGCATGTTTCTTAGACGGCTGAAAAAAAAAACTTAAGTGTCTTGAGGATAATCCAATATTGTAAACAGGACCTTAAAAACCATGTACCACACTTACTCTACCAGTTGTGCCACTGTACCACCCACAATAAAAATACTAGGACTAAGAACTATTCCCTCTTCACCTGCTTTCTTCTCCTTCCAGCAGCTTCCTGTAGGTGGCGATCTCTATATCCAGGGCCATCTTGACATTCAGGAGGTCCTGGTACTCGCGTAGATGGCGGGCCATGTCGTCCTTCATCTTGGCGATCTCAGCCTCCAGATGACCGATCGTGTCCTGGTAGCCGCCAGCCTCGTGGCCCATCCTCTCCTCCATCTCCCTCATTTGCCTCATCAGAGATTCGTTCTGGATAGAAATATAGTGGAATAATTACACAGATACGAGACACCGTTTCTCAGTCTGACTCACTTTATGATATTATATAAATAGCTGGCAAACACCTGAGCAAACACAATAAAGAGCTGCTAATAGCTGGCAGGTGTACAGAAGCTGAGCTCATGTTTGGATTGCTGTGGGTGTTGTAATTGCTCCTGTAGGGTTTATGTAGAAGACAGGACTAAAAAAGAGGCTTACGGTGCCCTTCAGGGAGTCGATCTCACAGGTGTAGGACTGAATCTGGTGGCGGAACTCCATGCACTCCTGCTTGGCGGTTCTCAGAGCATCGTTGTTCTTGTTCACAGCTTGGTTCAGATCGGACACCTGCAGAGAGAAGAAATTAGATATAATCCAAACGTCAGCTGAACAAGTAGCACGTGTAACATTGATTTTATTGCCTGTGAAATGAAAACATTTGGTTGTATTATATTTAGTCTGATTAGTTTGATGGTGATATGTATGAGTGTATGGAGAGTTAGGGGCCTTGGAGCCAAGAGGGTTAGGGGCCTTGCTCAAGGGTCCAACTGTGGCAGAATGGCAGAGCCTGGATTCAAACTCTCAACCTTTCAATTGACTGCCCAATGCTCTACCCACTAGGCTACCACTGTCCCAACTGATACAACGGTCACTTCCTGAAGTCTTGTTTCATTATAACTGAACAATCACAGTTATTATGTATAAGACATGATGAAAGTGGTTAGCAAAAACTCATTTTACCTCCATTGTTGTGTGATTTACCATTTATAGATGAATGGGCTGCTTGTATACTGCTTTTGGATCCGTTCGCCCGCCACGCCACTTTTTATACGCTTTTTCCCCATTGACTTGAAATGCACATCTCTAGTTATTATTATTATTATTATTATTATTATTATCTTAATAATTATTATTATTATCTTAATAATTATTATTATTATCTTAATAATTTTGTTGCTTTCTTTAGGTTGGGGGCGTATGCTCCAAAAAGAGGTCAGATGAAGTGAAGTAACATTTACCTTTTACATATCTGGTACGTGTGAACTTTCCATGAATACTAAATTACTAAATTACACAAGTTTGCATGGAATTAAATTTTTAAAAATGAGTTATTAGTAAGTCTGGAGGGAAACAAACCGTATGTGCTGCCATAAGGATGCAATGAAGTGTTATTTCTGTGTTCACACTAAAGGGCTGTGTTGGGCTGGTTGGCTCTATTCACTAGCTAGTGGTCAGACAGTATAAAACCTGAAGGCTTATAAACAACCAGTTTATCATTTATTTACATTATGGTGCCACCAGCCAATCAGTGTTTTAGTGTAATGAGCCACATGCCATATCTGACTTCAAATCAGGTTTTACAGTACTAGCTCTACTGACCCATGATGGCAAAGTCCAGGACCTACAGTACAGATGGCATTAAGATAATAAAGGTCTAATGCTAATCACTTCCTCCAGTTCAAATAATAATTCCATGGTTCAACAAAAGTACTCCAGCAATTTATATAAACGCCCTAAATACTATATATGTGAAACCTTCTTTAATGTAGACTGTATACACAGATAATGATATTAACAGTGAAGTTTTTACTCGACAGACCTTGGACTTGTACCACTCCTCAGCCTCTGCAACGTTCTTGGCGGCGATGGCCTCGTACTGGCCACGGATGTCTCTCAGAGCAGCGGTCAGGTCGGGTTTGGACATGTCCATCTGAATCTGGACCTGGGTCTCCTGCATCTGGTTCTGCAGCTCACGGATCTCCTGTGTACATAAAGGTACAGATACAGACATTTAAAGACTGTACACCATTAGCCTATATGAATGAAGTGTTCTATATGTGTTTAAACAATATTGTATGAAAAATGCACTGATTTAAAAGAACATAAATGAATGGAAAATGCAGGTCTGCAGTGATGTGAAAAAGAAGTAGTTTTTGATGAGTTATGAGTGTTTTGCTGGCATGGTTCGGTTCTACTTGTCCCCCTTTTGTGAGAGATCCTTACAAATGAATACTAGGTTGATTAATCCTGATGGGAGTGATCTCTTCCAGAATGATAATGCCCCATTCAGAGGACATGAAGAGTCACTGAATGATTAAGGAGTATGAAAATGATATCAATCATAGGCTATGGATGTCACAGTCACCGGATTTCAGTTTAGTGAACATCTATGGGAGATATTAGAGTCTTTTTTAAATGCATTATTTTCCTTTTTATCCTAATTGTAGCGTAGCCAATTAGTCTTCCACTGCTGGGGATCCTGATCGCGTCTAAGGAGGGTATATTCGCCTGCCCATGCTCCTCTACTTCTGTATAGGTGCCTTGGGCTGCTAACCAGGGTCCTTACACAGCGTTGAAGACCCCACCAACTTATTAGTCCGGTCTTTCCCACCCAGCAGACCAGTGGACAATCTTTTGTCTGCTGCAGGCACTGCCATTTTTGCCTGCTAGGGGGCGCCCAGCTGACCATTAGCAGAGCTGAGATTTAACCTTGTGGAGTTCAGGATCCCAGCGCTGGAATATAAACATTGTTGTTTCATCCCTCCAGTGCATTTCTAGGAAAGTTGTAGCCTAGTGGTTAAAGTACTGGACTAGTAATCCAGAGGTCGCTGGTTCAAGCCCCACCACTGCCAGGTTCCCACTGTTGGGCCCTTGAGCAAGGCCCTTAACCCCCAATTGCTTAGGCAGTATACTGTCTGTACTGCTAGTCGCTTTGGATAAAAGCGTCTGCTAAATGCAGAAAATGTAAATGTAGTAACTTGTACATGTCAAAGCACACTAAAGCTGTTCTGATATCTTGTGGTTGCCCAAAACCTTACTACTACAATTTTTGTCCTTTAATCTGTCTCCCATCTGTATATGGCTGTCCTATATAAGATGACATGGGACATTCTAACATTTTCTTCTCTATCACAGCTGCGTGTTTAAATCCCCCTTAGGTTTTAATTATAGAAATGCATCTGTTCCATAGCATTATGCCCCCCCGCCCCCCTTCTGTTAGAGCACAGCTGACAAATGCACACATGTCATGTTAACTTATGACCCCTAAAATGTCAGACAAAAAGGACCTAACCTTTAAAAGCTCTGACTCTGTAGGTATTTGTGTAGGTGGGTGGCTGGATGTTTGTGAGTGCTTCGTTCCTTTTATATGCTGCAGGATTTACATTTGGACTAAAATAGTAGTCTGGAATGTGGAATTCTGACAGTCTATTTATGTTGACTTGGCAATTAAAATGAAGATGGAAGAGAGTGTGAGTGGTGTTGAGAAGAATAATTAAGGGACTGCACGCACCTCCTCATGGATCCTCTTGAGGAAGGCGATCTCCTCCTGAAGGCCCTCGATGCGTCTCTCCAGGTCCAGCCTGGCGAGAGTAGCAGCATCAACGTCCTACACAGGAAGCCACATAAATAAAGTTTAGAAGCAGCGCAGTTCCAGCTCAATCAGTTTTCAAAACAGGGTAGAGAGAAAATGTCGATTTTACAAACACCTAATGAACCTGTAAGGGTTAAAGTTAGCATGCAGTCGTTTAAAGACACAAAAATCTAGCCCCCAAGTCTTTCTGAACACTGTTTACCATCATAAGGAAGCTTAACTCATCTTTAAGGGGTGCTAAGTGCTGGTATACATAAGTTAACTGTTGCTTATGATTTTCTAGTGACAGTTCTGGTCATAAGGTCAGAGAGGACTGCTGTCCTTTCCATCCAGTGAGCAGAACAAATCTTTCTTTATTGGACTCCCTACCGATCAGCTTTGACACAGATAATTGAACTTTGACACTGAACTTTGACATGTCAGTAATAGAATCTAATTTAACTGTTTTCCTTGCACCCACTAGTCAGACCTAAGCAAAACTAAGTCAACAATATCATGATACAGTATGTATCATATACTGTCTAGGCTCTGTCACCCACTCCAGGTTCAGAAGCAGTTTATTTGACAAATGAAATTTTGTTTTGTGGAAGGTTTTGCAGAATGAACATTTTCTTGTTTTGTAATATTGATAGTAAACTCACAGCTCTGAAAGCGGAGAGGTTGTTTTCAGCCTCCTCCTTCTGGTGGATCTCCTCCTGAAGTCTGTAGAAGAACAAAAACAGTGGTCAGAATCATTTAAATAAATACCCCATATTTCTAGACATGGTGCAGTCAGGTATATCTAAATCACATATACTAGTGGGGCGGCACGGTGGCTAAGTGGGTAGCACTGTCGCCTCACAGCAAGAAGGTCCTGGGTTTGATACCCAGGTGGGGCGGTCTGGGTCCTTTCTGTGTGGAGTTTGCATGTTCTCCCTGTGTCTGTGTGGGTTTCCTCTGGGAGCTCCGGTTTCCTCCCACAGTCCAAAAACATGCAAGTGAGGTGAATTGGAGATACCAAACTTGTGATTGTGAAACTGATGAATCTTGTGTAATGAATAACTACCATTTTTGTCATGAATGTAACCAAAGTGTAAAACATGACATTAAAATCCTAATAAACAAACAAACACATATACTACACCAGTATGTGGAAACCAGAACATCACTTTAAAACCAAGAGAGTTAATTTAGAGTTGGCCCCCAGAAGCCTCCAAGTGTACTGTTGTACACATTTCACTTTTAATTTTGGAATATGACTTCACTTCCATTCAGCTATAAGAGCTTTAGCAAGGTCAGTCACTGATAAGACCTGCTCACAGTCAGTGCTCCACTTAATCCTAAAGGTGTCAGACAGGGTTAAAGTGAAGGTTATTTGCCGGCCAGTTAGTAACAGTATTCCTGTTTCTTCAGACCAAACGACATGTGTGTGTACCTCCTGAGACACGAAAACTCAGTACTTAATTTACTTCGGGATCAATAAAGTATCTATCTATCTATCTATCTATCTATCTATCTATCTATCTATCTATCTATCTATCTATCCATCTATCCATCTATCCATCTATCCATCTATCCATCTATCTATCTATCTATCTATCTATCTATCTATCTATCTACATAAAGCTCTAGACAAACACTTATTAGTAAGCGCTGCAGCTGAAAACAGATTGTTTTTATGTTTTAGCTCTTATCTATCTCATTCTGTAAGCTTGTCTGGCTGATTGATGTTTTCATTTAATAATAACAGCACTTGAAGTTGGCCTGAGCTGCTGCACATACAGGGCAGACATTAACAAACCCACTTGTTGGAAAGGGGCTGCATTAAAGCTTCTGCATTATGATATTCTACTCACAATGTTTGATGACAGATATTTAATAGCTGTATGTATAGCTTACATTTTAGCACATGTAAGTAATGAGTGTAGCTGACATAGGAACTGGTGGAGCCCAATGGTGGAGTCTGAAACTACTTAGTCCGAATACTTTTGGCCACATACAGAGAAATAACCTCTCCATAAGCAGTAATTTTCCATTTATAGAAAAGGCAGAAAAGATGAAGGAACAATGTTCTGGTGTCACCTTACCGTAAGTCACCAATGCAAAGAGGCCAAGCATGATTGTGCACATTTGGAATCAGCATTTGGATGTTCTGCTCATTAATGCTTTGATGTAGCCATGTCTAGTATACGTGGTACGGATCTAGTTTCATGCGTGCAATTGTTGGCAGTGCGATCATGTTTGATGACAGATGCAGGAGTCACACCATGTGTATAACATCTTCGGTATCTCCGAGCTATTGCTGATCAGTCAATTATTTGCCACACTATAGGAAACTGCACTGCACTGCAAACCCTATACACACTGAGGCATGTTAAATCTTATCAGATGGCACCACCGCCCTGAATCTCTCTCTATAGTATGTTTATTTAAGCTAGACCTAGTTCTTCCATTTTTGGAAGTCTTAACACAGAGCGTTAGGAGCAACGTCTAGAAATAGCCCTTCTAATAGCGTACAAATGGTTATAGTGAATCATTATTGTTAATGTGGAGCAGTTCTACTTTAATGCCTACAGTCCCTTGAGTGCTATTCGCTCACTCCCTCACGTATACCCACTCAGACACCCCCCGTGCTGAGAGAGCCTGCCTGAGAGATAAGAGTATTTTAGGAGATGAGAATTCTTCACAGTGCTGGGGGTGAGTATATTGGGGGAGATAATAATAGCTTTCTAATATGGGCGCCATGCTTCATGACTAGATCCTCTTGCAGCTGGGAACGCGAGTCTAGAACTGTCTAACCTCACTTCCAATAACACACGCACTTCCAATGTTAACCGCAGGATTAATCACTACATGGGTTACTGTACAGCATGAGATTACATTCCAATCAATTATAATTTGTCTTGATTTTTAACATTTTCAATTCATAAAATATATATTACAGGTAGAATCTTCCTAGCACATGGAATTAACATAGAATAATGAAAGGTGTGTTGTTACCTAATTGGGCAGCCTAATCAAGCCCCTTTGGGCACAGTACGTTTCTTGGAACAATCTTGGAAAAGCAGCTGCCTTGGTGACTTTTACCCTACTCTTGCTGGCATCCCTACACATCTACACAGTAGATCATGTTTTTCCACCTAGACATTTTATAATAGGAGTCTGCCATGTTTATGTTTTTTCTTGTGAAGTATTATGACTGGGAGATCTAAACAAGCAAGCCTGAGTCTGCAGTTTCTTCCATAATTGTTTTCTTTAGCAGTTAATAGACTGGCTTTGCTTCAGTAACTGTTTTATTGTTGCTAAGGCATCCCTAATTTATATGGGAACAATATTTAAACAGTTCACCATTAAAATCACTTTTTGATTAACAATTTCCATCAGAAATTCATTTACTTTGTTTCCAAAGCGACTTACATTACAGTTAGCAGTCCGAGCAATTGAGTGTTAAGGGCCTTGCTCAAGAGTCCAACAGCAGCAACCTGGAAGAACCAGCAACCTTAGGAAATTTTGTCCAGTACCTTAACCACTAGGCTACAGCTTGCCCTAAATATAATTAGGTAGGTGTATTTTGCCCATATTGTAATAATAATTAAAGAAAACTTCACTTAGCAGAGGTGTATTTTACCCAGTAGAGTTTGAAGGTTATACCTTATATCTCAGGTGTTTATTAAATGATAAGCTTGTCACCTGTAACCCTAGATAATTGCCTTTCTTTTGTAAAATTGTGTAATAAGTGAAACATTAGACAGTATATTGTAAACCAGAGATATAAAAGCAGTGAGTTGATTTTCACCTATTTAACATACTGCCTTTTATTCCAGTTCTTTTGGTGAAACTTTACCCCTTTTAAAGCCTAAATGACCTCTATATTTTAATCACTGTGTCCACCTGTTGCCTGTCTCTGTGGTTCCTGATATCGCCTTGTTTTAATATCTTAACATCTTGTAGGGTCTTGATTTTGTATTCCCTTGTATACATCTAGAACTTTGGCCTTTGCAAAATCAATCACTCTTAATTGAACTCACTGTGAAAAATACCTGCAGGGCAAAATGAATGAGCTAAAAATGAGCTTTACTACAATATCTGTTCATAACCGACATATTTAAACTTTTTGGAGGTGCTTTATGAAATATAATACACTTGTTAGCACCCACTCACTTCTGCGGTCTAGAAATCTAAACATGGTCTTTGCTAATATGCAGGCAATGTTACTGCCAAATATATATAACCTAAACTCTAAATCACTTCATTCCTGCTGCTATAGTAAATCATTTATGACGTAACTTCAGAAAATGACTAAATATAAACCATTACTGTAATATAAACAAACAAATTGGACATTTTTACCGCCGTGTCCTCCAGTCAATTCAATAACACACATGCAGGAGTTATGGGGACAGCCTGACGCCTTCAAGTATAGGACAGGCTGGTTAAATAACTAACACTGGAATGAAATCAGAAATAGCATAAGGATACCATAACCTGTTGTGTTTGTACTTTAAGTAGCTGTGCATCTTCTCATCCACACTCAACAAAGATAGTACACTAAACTATTAAGGGTACAAAATGGTAAGTCACGGTTCAAGTCTTTTGTATTATAAATACCCGTAGCCAGTAAATGTAATGTATATTAATAACTCTCTAGACGTACCTAATTAGACCATGACATTTTTACACTCTTAACGGTACCTTAAGCTGTATTAAACCTTGGTTTTAACTGTGCAGAAAGCATTTATTTCATGACAATGTTCTCTTCCCTAAACGAACAAGCTGACAATGTGCAAGGTCACTTACTCATCCATTCACATTCACTTACAACTAGTGGCATGTTAAAGCAGAGAGTATGCGTACTGGCATGTGTTCTAGCAGGTGGGAAGATACCAGAGTACCTAGTACCAACAGAGACAGTGAGAACTGAACTGGATTTTTGCTATGCATGTGTAAGTTTCTCTCACCTGAGCTTAAGCTTCTGCAGGTCGTCGGCAAGGTTGTCGCGCTCCACCTCGGTACGAGCTCTCTGATTGGTCAAAGCATCCACCTGTCTACGGAGCTCCCTCATCTCCTCCTCGTATATCTCAGCAATGCGAGTGGGTTCACGGCCCCTCATGCGCTCGATCTCGACGGACAGGGCTTGGTTCTGCTGTTCCAGGAAGCGCACCTTCTCGATGTAGCTGGCGAAGCGGTCGTTCAGGTGCTGCAGCTCGGCCTTCTCGTTGGTGCGAGTGTGCAGGAAATCCTGGTTCATGGCGTCGGCCAGGCTGAAGTCCAACTTCTCGACCGCGTAGGAGCGGGCCGCTGGTCCACCGTAGGCATAAGAGGATGCAGAGCGGTGGCCGGAGTGCATAGGGTTGGAAGACGAGGACTTGGTCATCTCATAAACTCTGGAGGAAACACGCGAGGAACCAGAGGAGCCCTTGCTGAAAAGGGAGCTGGGCATGGTGGAGCTCAGGCCTGAGCCGAAGGTTCGGCGGTAGGAAGAGGCTGTCTCAGCTGAGGAGGAGTAGGACTTGCTCATGGTTGGAAAGCTGTGGGGTGTTTGCTGGTATGAGTTGAAAGGCTTAAGTAGAATGAGGGGCAGCTGCAGGAAAAGCTGCTATATGTAGCCCTGCTCACATTTTACCCCCTCCCCACTTCAGCCCTCACTTTTGCCTCAGCTGTCATGGGCTTTCCAGTAGCTGGGTGGAGTAGATGCCAGAAAATATGTCAGATAGCATGGACACCCTGGCTAGGGCTGACAGTGGCCTAGAATGGGTTACGTGCCAGCCAGTTTCCTGGGAATGAGATGATCAATTATTCATATTTTACAGGAAACTCAAGGAATTGATTGCAGGCGAATGTTAACCTTTCCATTCCTTACACATGAGCTCAGGTTCATTTATTTTTAATGGTTCCTTCACACTGTCAGGGTCATCGTTCAAGTGTTACCAATGGAAAACACTGGGCATAAGGTAGAAACACGCCTTGCAGGGCAATACACAGTTACACAAATGCTTACATCTAAGGAAATTTAGGACTATCAATAATTTCAAAAGATGGGAAGAAACATTAGTACCCCAATGGGCTGGAGGATGTTCAAATTATCCTCCAGGCCACCCAAGGAGGACGGGGGTCCCTGCTGAGTCTGGTTCCTCTAAAGGTTTCTTCCTGTATTTTTAGGGTTTTTTTCCTTTCCACTGTCGCCCTCGGCTTGCTCAACAGGGGTTTTTGGTCTGTTGGTCCTGGATTCTGTAAAGCTGCTTTGAGACAATGTCCATTTTGACTTGACTTGACACCCATGAAGAAAGAATAGAGAAACAGAAAGAACATGCTACACTTGTTAATGTAATTATTGGGAAGGTTCGAACCAAGGTCTGTAGGATTCACTCTCTTTGCAGACACAGAAATGCTGATGAAGTTTTTAAACACCTCACTGTCACTGCTGGACTGAGAATAGTCCACCAACCAAAAATATCCAGACAACAGCGCCACATAAGCAGCATCCTGTGATCACTGATGAAGGTCTAGAAGATGACCAACTCAAACAGCAGCAATAGATGAGCGATCGTCTCTGACTTTACATCTACAAGGTGGACCGACTAGGTAGGAGTGACTGATAGAGTGGACAGTGAGTGGACACGGTATTTAAAAACTCCAGCACAACCAACAAACTCATACCAGCACAACACACACTAACACACCACCACCATGTCAGTGTCACTGCAGTGCTGAGAATGATCCACCACCCAAATAATGCCTGCTCTGTGGTGGCCCTGTGATGGTCCTGACCATTGAAGAACAGCATGAAAGGGGGCTAACAAAGTATGTAGAGATACAGATGGACAGTCAGTAATTGTAGAACTACAAAGTGCTTCTATATGGTAAGTGGAGCTAATAAAATGGCAACCTGGCAGTGGTGGGGCTTGAACCAACAGGCTTCTGGTTACAGTCAAGTTACAACTGCCCTCAACCTTCTTCTCCTTTCTACCTACCCTTGACATAGCCAATCATGTCTGGACATAGAAGCACAGCTTGGGATTTAGATGCCTGACCAGCGTTGGACAAGCGTAATTTACCACTGCATTCTTTTATCATTGATATTATTTTATTATTTAGATTTGATGTCTTAAACATTTTCTTTATTTAGTGTATGACAAATCCCAAAAGGCCAGCATGTAAAAGGTCATTTTTACTTTGGTTCTGCTTGAGCGTGGCATCACCACAGTGATGACGCATGTGTTGTGCCAGATCATACACGGCTCAGACTTTCTGTGTGTGGTGGGACGCCAGATATTTATACTGCTGCGTGTGATTCAGTGTCACGTTCATGTTTGTCTGTAAGCCTCATCATCCTCTACTAATATCAGATGGGATGGGCTTAAAGTTGTAGATAATTTTAGGAAGAAGGCTTAGAATTAACATTCCCCAAATAATCTTAAAATGTAAAATATATGGCTATTTGTATGTGGACACTACACCAAACAGCCATAACATTAAACCCCCTCCTTGTTTCTACACTCACTGTCCATTTTATCAGCTCCACTTACCATATAGAAGCACTTTGTATATTATTTGGGTGGTGGATCATTCTCAGCACTGCAGTGACACTGACATGGTGGTGGTGTGTTAGTGGGTGTTGTGCTGGTATGAGTGGATCAGACACAGCAGCGCTGATGGAGTTTTTAAACACCTCACTGTCACTGCTGGGCTGAGAATAGTCCACCAACCAAAAATATCCAGCCAACAGCGCCCCGTGGGCGGCGTCCTGTGACCACTGATGAAGGTCTAGAAGATGACCGACTCAAACAGCAGCAATAGATGAGCGATCGCCTCTGACTTTACATCTACAAGGTGAACCAACTAGGTAGGAGTGTCTTATAGAGTGGACAGTGAGTGGACACGGTATTTAAAAACTCCAGCAGCGCTGCTGTGTCTGATCCACTCATACCAGCACAACACACACTAACACACCACCACCATGTCAGTGTCACTGCAGTGCTGAGAATCATTCACCACCTAAATAATACCTGCTCTGTGGTGGTCCTGTGGTGGTCCTGACCATTGAAGAACAGGGTGAAAGCAGGCTAAAAAGGTATGTAGAGAAATAGATAAACTACAGTCAGTAATTGTAGAACTACAAAGTGGAACTGATAAAATGGACAGAGAGTGTAGAAACAAGGAGGTGGTTTTAATGTTATGGCTGATCAGCGTAGCTCTAAAGCTTGTTGGACATTTCAAACCATTATCATTAATATGGAGTTGTTACCGTCTCTTTGCATCTGTAATGACCTCCACTCTGAATAGATTTTCCACAAGATTTTGGAGTGTAACTATGGGAATGTGTGCCCATTCAATCAAAGCAAGATTTGAAAGTTCAGGCACTGATGTTGTACTTGAAAATCTGGTGAGCAATCAACAGACTAATTTATTTTGAAAGTGTTTAATAGGATTAAGGTCAGGGCTCTGTCAAGGTAACTTAAGTTCCCTCGTGCCAAAATCAAAATAAATCATTCTCAATTAACCAAGGCACAGTCATTCTGAAGCAAAATGACTCTCACTAAATGTTTTCTACAAGGTTGGAGGGGAATAATTTATTGCATATAATTAATTCTGTATACTTTTAGCCAGATAATAGGTATAATAATTAAAATATATATATATTTCTGAGTCATATTATACCATAACACAGTTTTTTCTCATTCAGAACATCTACCACCTCATTACGTCTTGTAGTTCTGATCAGTTTTCTAATTATAAAATGTATGTAACACTCGGGAAATGAAGATGTTGCCTCTCTGTATGAAACAGATTTGAAACCTAATAACTGAGCTGGCATGTCCTCCTACCCCCCTTTACCCCTCCACCCACTCCCCATTTGCCGGCAGTACTGTTGGTCTGGTTGAATGCTCTGTGTTACGCCACAGCTGCTGCTGTCACTGCTGTTAAAAGGTTTTAGGTTTGAACCCTGTCGCTTTATGCTCTCCGGAGGGCCTGTCAAAAAGCACGAGGATCTGGACCTGACAAGGGCCAATTATTAAACAAACCTTAAATAAAGCAATTCAGCTGAAGCAACATCATAAGAATCAGAACAGGGTAAACGATCGAAATTTATTAAAAGATTATGTGGATACCAGGTTAAGATATACTACACATACATGCACATACATACACAGATCAGCCATAACATTAAAACCACCTCCTTGTATCTACCCTCACTGTCCATTTTATCAGCTCCACTTACCATATAGAAGCACTTTGTAGTTCTACAATTACTGACTGTAGTCCATCTGTTTCTCTGCATGCTTTGTTAGCCCCCTTTTATGCTGTTCTTCAATGGTTAGGACCCCCACAGGACCCCCACAGAGCAGGTATTATTTAGGTGGTGGATTATTCTCAGCACTGCAGTGACACTGACATGGTGGCGGTGTGTTAGTGTGTGTTGTGCTGGTATGAGTGGATCAGACACAGCAGCGCTGATGGAGTTTTTAAACACCTCACTGTCACTGCTGGACTGAGAAGAGTCCACCAACCAAAAATATCCAGCCAACAGCGCCCCATGGGCAGCGTCCTGTGACCACTGATGAAGGTCCAGAAGATGATCGACTCAAACAGCAGCAATAGATGGGTGATCGTCTCTGACTTTACATCTACAAGGTGGACCAACTAGGTAGGAGTGTCTAATAGAGTGGACAGTGAGTGGACACGGTATTTAAAATCTCCATCAGCGCTGCTGTGTCTGATCCATTCATACCAGCACAACACACACTAACTCACCACCACATAGAACTATGATGGTATATTATATAGATACATACAACTTAAATAAACCAGTATTAATGTATATGTCCCATAGACTAATTGCCATGTAGAAGAATTACAACAGGAAAACAAGCTTGGGATTTTACCATGTTTGTTCAGTAGTGCTTGGGGGGCACACCCAGCCAGACAAATCCTGCCACCTCATGTAATGTCATTTTTTAAAGAGAACACTTATTTTTGGCTCTTTAAAAATAGCTTTGAAAAAACCTTTTTGGACGAAGAGCCTGGGAAAACAGGACTGAACCAATCACATCACTGAAAAAATGCTCCTTCACCCAAATTCCAAGTGTAGTGATAAATAAGGAGGCAGATTTGTCAGTGTAAAGGTAGTTGAGTTGAGTTTATATTTTGCTTGATAGTGTAAAACAGTGATGTTTTTCTTTGCTAGTATACAGACACTTCTTGCAAAATAGCCACATGTGAATGTTTTCATTAATTAATTAATTAATCTTTTTTTAATGCAATTTCTCTCTTCTCCCAATTTTTTAGCTCGTCCAATTTTTACCCAACTGCGCCATGCCTCCTCTCCCCTGGTGCCGACCCCCGTCCCGACCGAGGAGAGCGAACTGACACACGCCCCTCCGACACGTGTGCAGCAGCCGACTGCATCTTTTCACTTGCACAAGGCGCGTTCATATGCGGATCAGCTTTGTGTACGAAGAGCCACACCCTGACCGCATCATTCCTAAACTCTGCGCAGACGCCATCAATCAGCCAGCAGAGGTCGCAACCGCATCAGTCATGAGACTTTTAGCTCCCAGCTCTGGCTTACCCACCCTGTATTAACAACAAGCCAATCGTTGTTCATATAGCTGCCCAGAGATTCGATACGATGTATTCGAAATTCCAGCTCTGGTGTGCTAGCGTATTTTACCGCTGCGCCACCTGAGCGGCGAATGTTTCCTTTTATAAAAGCTGTCCATATTTTATTTAATATAAACCAAAGCCTTTAGTTCAGGTGGCCTTTTACAGAACAGCCTATCTCTGTCTTATTTTCACCTTTTAAGGAGAGATGTCGTTTTACTTTCCCTTCATTGGTTCCATGTTTGTTCCTCTGGTGTCACAAGTGCCCAGAAAACTCAAACAACGCCTTCTTAATGCAACACGCTTTTCTCATAAATTTAATCTGAGAGCTGTTAGCAGGCTAGAACGATGAGAGAAGACAGAACAAGGGAGCTCTGACATCTACACTGAGTGCTAATTTTGCTCAAATAACATAAATGTTTTAGACTGTTGTGCAGTTGTTGTGGCACATGACTGTGGTCCTGATGATTCTGCCAACCTTAGTGAGTCAGCAGAATTAAAACAGCTCGATGTGTCAGTTTTAGAAAGTGGATTGGTGGTGTATTTTCAGCAGAGACTTTATTAACCAGAGTAACAGCGCATTTGTGTCTGGGATAAACTGCTCATGTGATATAAGTCACAGAGCACGTATAGTTGTAGTTTCACTCCAAATCATGACAATTCGTTTAATTAAAGTACCAATTAACTCGAAAACGTACCTTTTAAATGATTTAACCCTTCTGAATGACTGTCTATTAATATAAAGAGTATTTGAATTTTTATCTACTTGATATTTGACTATGACGCTTGTAGCTCCCCAATATGAGACATCACAGTTCATATCAGGATTATTTTTATAGAATAATTGTCACAAATTCAACCCCTCTGTTTCTTGGCTCACTCCTGGAGAGTGCCTATGTGCCACGCCCCTCTCTCAGCCAACACCCCTTTTGTGATTGGTCTATAGCTAATTAGCCACAGCTGAAGCTCGTCTGAGCTAAAGGAGTTTAAGAAGGCAGCTGGGAAACAGTGTTTGGAGACTATTTGATGTGACTCTTCTGTCTATTTGAATTTGTTTGATTAGACTTTGTCCTGTCGGTTTGCCTTGCTTTTGCCTTTGTCTGATAGTCCTGTTTAGTCCTGTTTAGTCCTGTTTAGTCCTGTTTAGTCCTGTTTAGTCCTGTTTAGTCCTGTTTGCTCCTGTTAGGCCCCGTCACCTCATGTTCTGTTTGTCTTAGTCTAGTGCTTGTTTAGTTCAGAATTCATGTTTGGCAGTTAGCATTTAGCATATGTTGTGTGTTTGTGTTTGGTTTTGTGTACCTTTGTCTTGTCTTTTGTTACTATCAAATATTTTTATCTGGAACATCTCTGCGTGTGTGTCTGCCCTCTCTTGTCTTGTCATAGCCCATAAAGCGTTACAATAGTAAGCCAGCCTGCTAGAAATTCTCTGTTGAATGAAGCTAGCATTTTAGTTCTTTATGATGTATTGTATTTACAGAATGCATATGTATAATTACCTTTCACAAATCTGTATATTTATAGATTACTGTTAGACATAGAAAGGCTTGTAGGCCATTTTTATAAGCTTTATGGTGATAAAAAAAAAAATGAAAACCTGATATAAGATGCATAATAATAAGTCAATAGTGTTGGGGTCCAATGTAGAATGGTTTAGCATTCTTACTTTATTTAACATGCCTCATTCAACAGCTAATTACATGTTTTTAGCTCATTTAGTAAAAAAAAAAAAAAAAACACATCTTAGGTAGCAAACTCTCTCTCTCATACATTTTACTTGATATATTTAGGGGTGTTTTTCCTTGTTGCAATTGGATCATCCACATTGTTAAAGACAACAATTATTAATCATACTATCTATTGATTTTGTGCGGTCCTCTTTGTTGCTGTAGTATGAATCAGTAGTCATAATTACAGTACGTTACAGATTCGGGATTGATCCTCTAATAGATTGTTGTGGTTGTTTGCTGTTGTGTTCCAGAGTTTTGGCCTTGACTCTTTCTACAGGCAGCTGTTCCATAAAATATTAATGAGCAAGAAAATGTTGCAGAAGCAAAGTGACCGAACAGCAACCACTCGGATTTCAGGGTTTAGTCTCGAATAAAAGTCGTATAAAATTAGCCTTTATGAGTGACACTGCTTGATGTGCCATTGTGTTAAAGCTGGTGTGATGTACCGTATTCAGGTCACCCCCTAGTGTAAGCGTTTATCCAGGCACACTTGTGACACAGAAAACCTGGGCTCTGTTCCACAGTCGTAAATGAGTTGGCGTGTGTGCCTTCATGTTTATAGCAACTGTGTTCTAGAAACAGGCATGTAACAGGGACGTCCTATTTCTAAATTAAATGTTATTTATTTATCAGCCACGTAGACTATGGCAGGATGAATTGCGCCACAAAAAGATTGCTTATACTAAATAATATTCTATAAGTGTATTTAAATGAAATGATTGACGATATAAATTATGTGTAATTATTTAATGATCTTATCAGATTTAAGCAGTTTGGGGAACCACCAGGGGAAAGTACCTGCTGGTGAACTGACTAGTATGTTAAATATTTCGATGTAAGGTCAGATCACACAAGATGACTGTTGCCTGGTATCCACAAAAACAGCTCAGCTTAGACCTGTACTCAATAAATAGGCCTTTATACTCAGGATGGACTGTTTGAATGTCCCACACGGAAATAGGGAGAACATGGCAAACATCAAACCCAGGTCCTCTGGACTCATGTTGCTGAGAGCCCACTCTACCAGCTGTGCCAGGTTAAATTATTCACTGAAAATAAATAATACATGTAAAGATGCTGTTACTGAAATCACACTTGTTTCTTACCATGAGCAATGCTAGTCGGTGTTGAGCAATTAGCTAGGAGGTTTGCTAGCTATCGCCTGTTAGCAGTGTGCTAATGTTACCCACATAAAATTTCAGTTATGACGCCTCCTCCGACACGTGGGCAGCAGCCGTATGCATTTTATCACCCGCACTTTGATGAGTGCAGTGCAGCTCAGCGTTGTGTACGGAGAGACACACCCTGAGAGCACTCTTTTCTCATCTCTGTGCAGGCGCCATCAATCAGCCAGCAGAGGTCGTAATTGCACCAGTCATAGGAGAGAGACCCCATCCGGGTTAGTCCCGCCCATATCTGAACAACAGGCCAATCGTTGTTCATGTGGCCGCTCAGCCTTAGCCGGTAGGCAGAGCTGAGATTCGATACGATGTATTCGAGATCCAGCTCTTGTTCCAGCGTGTGTTTTTACCGCTGCGCCACCTGAGCGGCCCAATAAATCACTTTTAATAAGATTCAAACTGATACTTTGATACATCAATTTTACGCTTGTCTCCTTTGAAAGTGAATCTAGTTTATTAGCAATAAGCAATCTAGTCCTTAAAATATAAAGTATGGCAATAAGATATGATGGCATTTTTCATTTGCATATTTAAAATCAAGTATCAGATATCCCAGTGTAAGTAAAGTATTTGCCCTGCTGATCATTTTCTCTGTTTTGGCATATTTGTACATACACTCGTTTCAGCTCCTCATACAAAATGTCACATAATAAAACACACTTTTACATTATAATTTATTTTACTATAGAAAAAAGGTTTTGCAATGTGAAAGGTAATTAGTCTTCTAAAACTAATAATTATTAATGCCATATTTAGATAAGTTTTGATAAGTAGAGATCAGAGGGAAGATGTGAACAAAACCATGTTTTCCAAAATGTTCCACCTTCCACTCAGTCAACACAACATTAGTGCCAATGACTTGGAGGTCATCAGGGTGTTTTGGCAAATGTAAGACAACCTTATGGGTGGCACGGTGGCTAAGTGGGTAGCACTGTCGCCTCACAGCAAGAAGGTCCTGGGTTTGATTCCTAGGTGGGGCGGTCCGGGTCCTTTCTGTATGGAGTTTGCATGTTCTCCCCGTGTCTGCGTGGGTTTCCTCTGGGTGCTCCGGTTTCCTCCCACAGTCCAAAGACGTGCAGGTGATACAACTGGAGATACAAAATTGTACATGACTGTGTTCGATATAACCTTGTGTGTAATGAGTAACTACTGTTTCTGCCATGAATGTAACCAAAGTGTAAAACATAAAGTTAAAATCCTTATAAACAAACAAGACAACCTATTTTTGTTCTTCCTGCTTAGCAATGGTTTTCCACATGTAGCTTTGCTATGGGTGGTTTACTGAGTTCCATAACCTAAGAAATTCATTTTTATGTTTTCTAAAATTGCTTTGTTAAGTGCATAGAGTGATTCAGAATGAGAACCTTGAGCCTACTTCAGTGCATAATTTAGCAGTATTCAATTCAGTTTGGTTAAGTAACTGGGCCAGTTGCTGTTTCCTTAATAAAAAGGAAGTAATAAAATCACCAACAGTTCAATTATGTCATTTCTTTTTGAATCATGTCTGCATGTAGCACCACTGGGGAATCAAACCCTGGATTCAAGCGGTAGTGGGCTAGTGTAATTTATCGCAGTGCCACTCATGCACCCACTTCTATTATCTTACATTAAATTGGGTTAAATGTAAACAATTATGTGCCTTACAGGCAAAAAATAGAATATTCTGCAGGGGAGCCAATACTTTTTACTGCTCAAAGTTTTCTTTGCATTTAAAATAAGATAGTTTAATGTTAAAGTTTTTATTTATTTATATTTCATACATATTTTTAATGAAAAATAGGGTTTTACATTAGTATACAATGACTTATTTTTCCTATTCAGTGTAATTTGGGTTTTAATTTTGTGCTGCAGTGACCCGGAGACGTGCAGTCCAACATTTGGCCCTCAGGATGAAGCTCAGCTGCTGCTGACTGCTGACTGTCAGGGTGGAACTACAGGGAACAGGTGGGAGACAAATGGAAACAAAGGAAATATGTCAGGAAAGCAATATTAGCTAAAATAGATACTGTATTATATAGAGGGTTGATGAACATCTTGTTTGGCTTTAGACCAAAGTTTGGTGCATGTTAACATGTGATCCAAGAGTTTTGAGAAGAGTGTGAGATCCATTTTTTACATAACCAATCTAGATTCCATGCAGTACCCTGACCAACAGTTACAAACCAAGATCACAGAGGTAGGGTTAATATTTTTACTGCACTTTGATTTGTTATTTTTAGATTTTTCTTGAAATGCTTAACATCTAATGCAGCATTATCTCAAGATGGGTCTGTCATCAGGGCATGGTCTGCCCAGCATGTGCCAGTGTGGGGGATGTGAGAAAGTGACTGCTGGAAGGCGGTGGGATTGAAATGCTATGATATATGACTCCTAAGATAGGTAGGGGTTTAGGGGAAGGCGTGGGTGGCACTGCAGCAGGTCGGCTTTCAACAAACAACCAGCAGCTGCCCAGGCAACCCCACAAACATGCTGATACAGACTTCCACAAGGGGGAAGAAGACATCTGAAAATGGGGAGATGGGCAGAAGGCAGGGATTAAACTGATATACTGTATATATAGTATTTTATTAAATTGCTAGGTGTTGTAGGATTAAGGGAAATCAAAATTAATTTCACTTATGCTAAACAAATCTATATACAGGGGTTGGACAAAATAACTGAAACACCTGGTTTTAGACCACAATAATTTATTAGTATGGTGTAGGGCCTCCTCTTGCGGCCAATACAGCGTCAATTCGTCTTGGAAATGACATATACAAGTCCTGCACAGTGGTCAGAGGGATTTTAAGCCATTCTTCTTGCAGGATAGTGGTCAGGTCACTACGTGATGCTGGTGGAGGAAAACGTTTCCTGACTCGCTTCTCCAAAACACCCCAAAGTGGCTCAATAATATTTAGATCTGGTGACTGTGCAGGCCATGGGAGATGTTCAACTTCACTTTCATGTTCATCAAACCAATCTTTCACCAGTCTTGCTGTGTGCATTGTCATCCTGATACACGGCACCGCCATTGGATGCACATGGTCCTCCAGAATGGTTCGGTAGTCCTTGGCAGTGACGCGCCCATCTAGCACAAGTATTGGGCCAAGGGAATGCCATGATATGGCAGCCCAAACCATCACTGATCCACCCCCATGCTTCACTCTGGGCATGCAACAGTCTGGGTGGTACGCTTCTTTGGGGCTTCTCCACACCGTAACTCTCCCGGATGTGGGGAAAACAGTAAAGGTGGACTCATCAGAGAACAATACATGTTTCACATTGTCCACAGCCCAAGATTTGCGCTCCTTGCACCATTGAAACCGATGTTTGGCATTGGCACGAGTGACCAAAGGTTTGGCTATAGCAGCCCGGCCGTGTATATCGACCCTGTGGAGCTCCCGACGGACAGTTCTGGTGGAAACAGGAGAGTTGAGGTGCACATTTAATTCTGCCGTGATTTGGGCAGCCGTGGTTTTATGTTTTTTGGATACAATCCGGGTTAGCACCCGAACATCCCTTTCAGACAGCTTCCTCTTGCGTCCACAGTTAATCCTGTTGGATGTGGTTTGTCCTTCTTGGTGGTATGCTGACATTACCCTGGATACCGTGGCTCTTGATACATCACAAAGACTTGCTGTCTTGGTCACAGATGCGCCAGCAAGACGTGCACCAACAATTTGTCCTCTTTTGAACTCTGGTATGTCACCCATAATGTTGTGTGCATTGCAATATTTTGAGCAAAACTGTGCTCTTACCCTGCTAATTGAACCCTCACACTCTGCTCTTACTGGTGCAATGTGCAATTAATGAAGATTGGCCACCAGACTGGTCCAATTTAGCCATGAAACCTCCCACACTAAAATGACAGGTGTTTCAGTTATTTTGTCCAACCCCTGTAAATGGGTGTGGTGTTTCTCACAGTAGTTGGTAGTGTCTTAACTCTTTTGTTTAATAAGGAGAGTGTGTGGAACATGATGTACTGTATGGGACAATGTCTTGTTTGTCTATTTTTATTTTTTTGTAACGTTTTATTAGTTTAGCACGTAGTAGCCCTATTTACAGATTATGCACTTACAACATGTGGACGGTGGGTGGCACTGTAACTCGAATATTAACCGTTTGAAGTGACTAGATTGGACCACCCTTTCTATCTTCAAGACTTCTATTTCTATCTAAGGACACGAATAATATTTCAAATCAAGAGTACTAACTACTAGGACATGTTTACATTTGTATAAATTAATATTACATTATACATCTATTGCTTACAGGGGTTTAAAACCAACTAATAAATATATGTTTCCAACATTGTGTAAACAATGTGGGGGATTGGCATTCCTGTTTCAGCACATTTACATTTATCCAAAGCGACTTACAGTACTATGAAAGTATACAGTCTGAGCAGTTGAGGGTTAAGGGCCTTGCTTAAGGGCCCAACAGTGGCAACTTGGCAGTGGTGGGGCTTGAACCGGTGACCTATGGATTACTAGTCCAGTACCTTAACCGCTAGGCTACAGCTGCCCGAGTCCAGAAAGATATGATTTGGTGTGTAGGAACACAAGTGACCTAAACAGATCCCTGACCTCAACACAAGCTTTGGGATGAATTAGAATGTCAGTTGCATGGCAGGTCTTCTTGTTTAACATCAATGACTATATGAGTGCGATTGCCACAGTGGAGGCTGATACAGCTGCAGCTCGGGTGTTGATTTGCGTGATGGTTATTACACTGTGTTCATTGTTAATTGTTGTTCATCTGAGATCAAGAGAAAAGCATCCAACTTCTATTTAGTGTCTCGCTAAGCTTTTGACACCACCACATTGGGCAAGGTGAACATGGTCAGGGGGCAGGAGCATGGGCATTCAGATCATAACTTTTCTTAGCATAACTTAGTCCATTTACATTTTCAGCAATTAGCAGACGCCTTTATCCAAAGTGACTTACAGTACAGTTACAGTATACAATCTGAGCAATTGAGGGTTAAGGGCCTTGCTCAAGGGCCCAACAGCAGCAACCTGGCAGTAGGGCTTGAACCAGCGACCTTCTGATTACTAGTCCAGTACCCTAACCACTAGGCTATGGCTTCTCATTTCTCACAGGTACTATGGTTCCCTTTCAAGGGTGTGTTTATGCCTTGTGTCTAGTGTTTCCAAATAGCACTGGACCCAACATGACCCTGGGCAGGATAAAGCAATTAGTTAAACTGTTTTATAATAGAGAGGTATGGCAACTGTTTTAAAAAATTTAGGGACATGTGTAAAACAGTGTTTTAAGTGTTTTAATTTCTTAAAATATTAATTGTTTTAGTATGGGCCCTAGAGGACCATCTCTACCTAGGCTTTATCTTTTACTATAGTGCACTCTAATACCCTTTTAGTTTTTCACCTAAATGACATGCAAACTGTAAAGGAAATAAATTAAAGTACTGGTCTAATAATCAGAGGGTTGCTGTTTCAAGCCCCACCACTTCCAAGTTGCCACTGTCAGGTCCCAGAGCAAGGTCCTTTGTAAATGTAAACACAACATTGCATGGTGGTTGGGATTGCTGTGCATTCTTCTGGAAAACATAAAAATAGCTTTAACTATGTATCCTTATTGTAGTGTAAATCAAGATGAATTAACTGGCGCTGGTGGTCACAGGTACTTTAGGCAGCTATGGATTCTGCACCACACATAAATCAATGAACTGCTGGATCAGTTATTGCAACAAAATCACTTCCTTATACCTAAATCCCTTTAAAATATGTGCATTACTGACAAGTGACAATAAGTGACTTTGATAAGTGAGTCAAGAGAAGTCAAGAGGGGCTTTATTGTCATTTCAGCTATATACAAGTTCATATTGAAACGAAACAACGTTCCTCCAGGACCAGGGTACAACACAGAACAAAAAGTGCAAGACAGTACAGTACACAGTGAAGATAGACAACAGTACAATAAATACAAAAGATAGATAGATAGATACTTTATTTATTTATATTAATATTACAAAAAGACATATATTAATACAAAAGGACATTTCTAATCTAAAAAGTAATTAAAGGAGACAAGACTAGAGACGAGTGTTGGTCAGTACCTGGTACTGAGTAAATGGTACATGAGGTAGAAAAGCATATTCTGATATGCAGCAGCACATAAGAGAGTAAAGTGCAAAAATGCAAAAAAAAATGTGCAAATTGCAATCTTGTGCAAAGATGCAAGTAATACAGTCACAGTAGTACAATACAGTAGTTGTATGTATTTAAGTTGTGTGTGTGTCAGAGTCCATCATGTATGTATGTCAAGTCAAGTCAAATTTATTTATATAGCACTTTTTACAATGAACATTGTCTCAAAGCAACTTTACAGACTCATGGACGTATGTGATGCTTTGTTTTCTTTAAGTAAAAAAATCTTAATAAGTCTTATTATTTAAAACTGTGTGTGGGGGGGGGGGGGGGGTAAAGTAGTGTATTTTGTTTACACGTCATTAAGGTAAAAACTAAAATAGTCATTATAGTGCACTATAGTCAGAGGTCGAGCCTAGATAGAGATGGTCCTCTAGGGGTCGCAGAGAAAAATAATAATAATTAAATAAAATTGAACATGAACGCCCCCTTGTGAAAGCTTTATGTTACATCTTGTAAATCACAGTGAGAGCAGATAAAGTAAGATGCATTGTTTGTGTCGGGCACTTGTTTGAAAAACCCTGCTCTAGAGCAGTAGCTCAGTGGTTAAGGTGCTGGACTTGTGATTAGAATGTTGTCATTTTGGGCCCCTAAGCAAGGCCCTAAGCAAGGCCCTGCCTCACTGTGTGGTATGCTGGCTGCACCATGACAGAGAAGGAGGCGCTGCAGAGAGTGGTAAAGTCTGCACCATCGGATGCAGCTTACCACCCATTAGTGACATTTACACAACCAGATGTAGGGTAAGAGCCACCTGCATCCTCCGTGACCCCACCCACCCTGCACATGGACTTTTTACCCCCCTTCCCTCTGGAAGGAGGCTGTGCTGCATCCAGGTAAAAACATCTAGACTGAAAAACAGCTTCTATCCGGATGGAGTCAGACTGCTGAACCGTTCCACCCCCCCATATACTGTCTATGCACCTTATATAAACATACATCCTAACAACCTACATATATATTAAACACTTTAACAACCATTTATAAACACATTCTATTCATAGAATTGGGGGGAATCTTTTCATGTAAACACAGATCATGTCAGACAGCCTCCTTGTGAGGTGTTGATGACGTCAGTGCGGGTTCCCGCCACAGCAGGAGGAGGAAGAAGGAGGACGAACGCGGGTGCGGCCGTGCGCTCCTGATCCTCCCGATCCTGATCCGCTCCATACATTCCAATTTTCCTCCATCATCTCCCTGTTCCTCTGCCCCTCTGTATGTGATCAACTGTAACCAAAATCCCGTTTGGTTTAGCTTTGACCTCCTCGCTTCTGAGCCGTGCTAAAAGCTTTGGCACCACCCGAACCGAACCGGTTCCACGATGCGGAGTTAAACGCGCCCTGATACGCGCCGCTCCCCGGATTTGACTCTCGGATCCTCGGATCGTTGGGTATGATGAGTCCGCGCTTATGGAGAGTCCTGCTCTGCACGACCGTTCTCCTCCAGCTGGTCACGGCTGGCAAATACGGTGAGTGGATGCAAGGTTGGAAAGGTGGCACAGAAAAGGTCTGTCTGCATGAAAATACCCGAATAAAAGATGTGCTTTATGGTTTTATTAATATTTTACGCATAAGTCTTTATGCGTCTATATGAGTGTTTTAGAGAGGGCAGTGATTAAGAGTGGCACAGCGTACAGTGGTAAATTCACGGTTAATAACATGGCAGGTCTTGTACAATAGAATTAGACTGTTAAATAGAATTATGTCGAATAGAAGTGTTTATGAAGGCGCGCCTGTATAGAAAGCGGTCCGACTTTTCTTAGACACGTACATACAAGGGTCAGTTTTTAGAAACAATCACAGATCATGGACATCATACTGGGAAACCAGAATTCATATTTTCCCTTCCAGATGATGGAGCAACTGGTAAAAAACATCTGCTTCCAGCACTTAGTACCACGGACAGCAGCCCATTATTACAGGCTCTTTATTATCCCCAGTAATTGAATAGAGGAGAGCGGGGTTGGTTGTGCGCTCCTCTCTCATCAGTCTTATCTTTAAAGCACGGTGTCAGACTTTGCATCACAAACTGTACTTTGCTGTAAGCCAAGGCATGAAAGAACAGCAGGACAGACTCATAAATAAGACGCCACGTTTAGAATGTGATCAGCATGCTGTAATAACAATGCTGTTAGAATGCATTGCTCAGGATTAGTTGGAACTCTTTTATTAAAAATGCAATATAATCGCCGCTTAGTTGGTGCAGCGGTAAAAACACACACTGGAACCAGAGCTGGGATCTCGAATACATCGTGTTGAATCTCGGGTCTGCCTGCCGGCTGGGCTGAGTGACCACGTGAACAATGATTGGCCTGTTGTTCAGATATGGGTGGGATTAAGCCGGATGGGGTCTCTCTCTCATGTCTGGTGCGGTTGTGACCTCTGCTGGCTGATTGATGGCGCCTGCGCAGAGATGAGAAAAGGATGCTCTCGGGGTGTGTCTCTCTGTACACAACGATGAGCTGCACTGCACTCGTCAAAGTGTAGGTGATAAGATGCATACGGCTGCTGCCCACGTGTCGGAGGGGGCATGGGTTAGCTTCGTACTCCTCAATCAGAGCGGGGATCGGCATTGGTGGAGAGGAAGCGTGACGCAATCGGGCAATTGGACGGGAGAAAAAGGGAGAAAAAGGGGAGAAAATGCACAAATAATATATATATATATATATATATATATATATATATATATATATATATATATATATATATATATATATATATATGCAATACAATCAAATATAACATACATTTATCACTCAGCCCAGCCATGTAATGCTAATAATCCCAATTTTCACTATTTTACAATTTCAGTTCCAAATGCATCCCATAATTATAAGAATGTTTTGCTATACATAACATTATTTACCGTCAACAAGCAATCAAGCTGCTAACAGACCAAGGGGATGTGTCAAATGTAAAAATGTCCTTTTTTTCTACTGCTATCCCTATCTTATCGGTGCAGGTTTACCTCAGCTCAGAAAATGTAACACGCTGATGATGATTCTGTCCATGGTGCCACAGATAACAGTGTACAGAATTACCAAGGCAGTTCTGTTCTTAATTTGATGCCCATGTGTACCAGGGCTTAAGCACAAGCATTTCCAATCTGTTTTCCCACTCTGTCTGCCGATAGTTTGTGTTACTGATGCCCACTAACCATTATTTGCATTTTCAGTCAGGATTTGTATCTGATGTGCATGATTTTGTTAATCTAGCTTCGAGATGCTGTCATATTGGTCATATTGGTCCCTGCCATCATAACACAATGATTCATCAAAAACATACAAAACTGTTAAGAAGATCATTTTTGTGATAATGTGTTGGTAAAGATGACACTATACTGTACAGCAGTCATGTCGGCCCGCATCTTCTGTCTTAAATTGCATTACTTGTGGCCCGCCAGCATAGTCAAACAGGGAAAAAAAACTATCCACTTATCTCCACTTTTAGCGCTTTTCACTTTCTTTTTTTTTTACATTTATTGATTGTGGGTATAAATAAATCTCTGTCTGTCCATAGCAGCTAATATCAAAATGACCAATGAAAAGATGAATTAAATCACGCGTTCTCTTTAACGAGTATTTCCATTGGCTGCTAGACCTGTCCATCAAACCGCTTATCTCCTCCTCCTTCCCCTTCGGTACTGTTTGAGAACATTTACATTTTCGGCATTTAGCAGACGCTCTTATCCAGAGCAACTTACAGAAGTGCTTCCATAGCAAACATTTCATTACTCTAGTTTAAGTAGAACAACAGTTCAAGAACACAAATCTGCTAAAACCCTGTTTTTTGTTTGTTTGTTTTTTTTCAAAGAAATGAAAAAGAGCGTTAGTAAGTAAATACAAGTCAGCTTAAGTGTTTAGTAAAAAGGTGGGTTTTTAATCGTTTTTTAGGTTTAAAGCTCGTTCCACCATTTGGGTGACAGAACAGAGAAGATCCTTGATGCTCATCTTCCACTAGTCCTGGGTGGAGGATCAAGTCGAGCGAGACTAGTGGCTCGGAGGTTGTGCGGTACAGAGCAGGGTTTGATTAGACCACGAAGGTAGATTGGGGCTGGTCCATGTTTGGCTTTGTAGGCGAGTATCAGTGTTTTAAACTGAATGCGTGCAGCAAGAAAGAAGTGAAACTCGTTTGCTGCGTGATGTTTTATCTCTACAGTTTATTCAGCTTATTCAATCACATGGTTGTAAACATGATTTATATTTGTGATGTTTGTGTCTGATATTTATATGGACTAAGCGTTTACATGGACTGTATTTATTAACACCACTGAACTTTTTTATAGCTACAGTAAATAACTTGATTACAAAGTAAAGCTATTGTCTGGATCCTTGACTGTTTCAGGTATTTATATGTATTTAAATGGTAATTTAGAACAGTATTTCCCAGTCATGTTTCTGCACAACACAGTATTAAAAGGTTTTCTTAATAGATCTATGAAATAATCGTATCTGTGTTTTGATGCTTTATTGATGCACAATATTACATCAAAATATTTTGAAAAGCATGATTTCTGAGCTAGCCAGATAACTTAAGCACAGTGTCAAGGATTGTTCAATATGAACGTCTTATGGTTATGTATGCCAGGAAATACTCCAAAGGTAGCCATACATTGTTATAGTTTAAACCCAAACCATGTTTGGCACCTGAATGCTTACATTTGGTTGTTGTTTGCTGTGTGAAAATAGAATGATTAAATAACAGCGTATTATATGCATATTTTATTGTTTAAAATAATCTCATCGGGGACTGTTGGCCCTCGGGCACTTTCACATTATCAAATCTGGCCCTCCTAGAAAAAAGTTTGGACACCACTGCTGTAAGCCTCTGCCATCTTTCAAGAATAAACAAAGCAGTGCAATGCAGTTTGTGAAATGTACAACCAGTTACAGTTTTGAATGGAATGTTTATTTAGCGAGTGACTAGCTGATCACAAATATGTTACTGTTTTTATTTCTTAGACAAAAACATCTTGATGTCAGTGATTGCATTTCCATGCACGGAATATAATCCGATTAAGCTCATGTTCTGGCAGTAATCTGATTACCCAAATAGTCATGTAGACATCATTTAAATGTTCGTTGTAATCTGATTAAGACATATTCTAATTAGCAGTGATCTGAATAAGATAGCTAGATTTCTGCCTGGCAGTGAGTCAGTGCAGCTCATGTAACTGCAGGTAACATAAATACTATCATTTTTTATGGAAGTTTGAAACACATCTGGCTCACATTCAGCTGCATTTGAGGTTGTATGATGTTTTAGTAGAGCAATAGAAGTATTGTTTATTAGAAGTTTATCTGTTTATTAGGATTTTAACGTAATGTTTTACACTCTTTGGTTACATTCATGACAGAAATGGTAGTTACTCATTACACAAGATTCATCAGTTCACAAGGTTAAATCGAAAAGTCATGGACAATTTTGTATCTTCAATTCACCTCACTTGCACGTCTTTGGACTGTGGGAGGAAACCGGAGCACCCGGAGGAAACCCACGCAGACACGAGGAGAACATGCAAACTCCACACAGAAAGGACCCGGACCGCCCCACCTGGGGATCGAATCCAGGACCTTCTTGCTGTGAGGAGACAGTGCTACCCACTTAGCCATCGTGCCGCCCACGTAGTGAAGTAGTCTGTTGTTCAGGATGCTGGTGATCTGTTTTGAAACAGGAAGTTATTGTGTGCTGTTTTTAGAAATGATGGTTTTCAAACAGCAGAGCAATCTGAGAATGGATTTGCTGCACACTATTAACCTGAAGATTATTGGGCTTATACCCAAACAGCATGAAATAAACATATTAAATTCTAGAATTAGAAAACACTGTGGTGTTTATCGGTGCACTACTGCGATTGTTATTAAATTATACCTTGTTAAATTAAAAGTAAACAGCTTCTCTATAGGCTGTTAGAATTAGAAATGAGTTTTCTGACAGACTCGTGTAAACTGAGAGGCTTCCCACAATGTGCAAACAAGGTGCATGTAAACCTAGTATTTAAATTACTGTCATGATCTGGTTTCTTGCAGTAATCTGATTGGTGTGTGCATGTAAACACACTCAGTGTGCATGCTAAGGCTGGATGACAGTTTTAGATTTTATTTATTTATTATTATTATTATTTATTTTTGTCTATCTATCTATCTATCTATCTATCTATCTATCTATCTATCTATCTATCTATCTATCTATCTATCTATCTATCTATCTATCTATCTATCTATCTATCTATCTATCTATCTATCTATCTATCTATCTATCTAATCTATCTATCTATCCCACCCGACAGACGTAGCCAGTTGTGTCTGTATAGGTGCCCTGTTGGTTGATTTCACCATTAGATTTGTTCTGTCTGTCTGCCTGTCTAGTATCTATATATATATCTGTCTGACTATCTATCTATCTATCTATCTGTCTGTCTGTCTGTCTGTCTGTCTGTCTGTCTGTCTGTCTGTCTGTCTGTCTGTCTATCTATCTATCTATCTATCTATCTATCTATCTATCTATCTATCTGACTGTCTATCTATCTATCTATCTATCTATCTATCTATCTATCTATCTATCTATCTATCTATCTATCTATCTATCTATCTATCTATCTCTATCTATCTATCTATCTATCTATCTGACTGTCTGTCTGTCTGTCTATCTGTCTATCTATCTATCTATCTATCTATCTATCTATCTATCTATCTATCTATCTATCTATCTATCTATCTGACTGTCTGTCTATCTATCTATCTATCTATCTATCTATCTATCTATCTATCTATCTATCTATCTATCTATCTATCTATCTATCTATCTATCTGACTGTCTGTCTATCTATCTATCTATCTATCTATCTATCTATCTATCTATCTATCTATCTATCTATCTATCTATCTATCTATCTATCTATCTTTCAGTCTGTCTGTCTGTCTGTCTGTCTATCTATATATTTGTCTGTCTATCTATCTATCCTTCCATCCCTCCATCTATCTATGTGTGCCAACACCATCACAGGCTCACTGGTGTTTGGAGATGTGTAGTTCAGATGAGCTCCTTGTTTTAAACACTGAGGTAGGAACTGTAGACGAAGGACTTGTGTAAGTTTAGCACACATACGTGCTTCTTATTTTGGATGTTTGTTATCTTCTCATGATGTGTTACATATCGTTGGGTCCTGTTTGACTGATGCATGACTGAAAACTGCCTGTCTGAAAACGATGTGTGTGAGTGTCGCTGGTGTGAGTAAAAAGCTGTCAGATCAGAGACCGTCTTTTATATCCAGCATTGAGATTCCGTCCTCCTTTCCTCTCCTGCACCCTCCATTTTCCCATGAATCACTCATGTTTTCACACAGCTTAGATCACCACCTGTTAGCGTTTGGAGGATACGAGATTGACAAGCACATCTCATCCTATTTATATTTCTCATTAATAATTCATGTGGATTGTGCTCATCGGGGTGGGCGAACGCACTGGCACATCTGTCTGATTCATGCTCATTAATAAGAAATCAGGATTTTTTTTGGGGTGAAAAATCAATATTTATTTTTCATTCATAAACATCCTGCTATCATTTATTGTTGAGCTTCATTTATTATATTCTTATGGAGTTTAAGTAATGTCATTTTAATTATTTAGTAGAAGAAAATCTGTGCTTGATTGCCAATCAAACAAAGATGCTACATAATCACATGGTTGTTATAATTAAATCTCAGTTACGTTGCTATTATTATTATTATTATTATTAGTATAATTATTCGTTTTTCTAGAACATCTTTTGTTTGGGTCTTCATGCTTTTCAATGGCTTGTTTTTTATTCCTCTGATTGTATACATCTATCTACTTACTGGCAATCCTCTTCCTCTTTTATCTTTAACTCACTCTCTCACTCACTCAATTTTTTAACCGCTTATCCAATTAGGGTCCTGGGGGGGGGGCTGTAGCCTATCACAGCTTTTCAATGGGCGCAAGGCACACAGTAAAACCCTGAACGGGGCGCCAGTCCATCGCAGGGCAGACACACATACACACACCCATTCACCTATAGGGCAATTCAGTGTCTCCAATTAACCTGACTGCATGTTTTTGGACTGTGGGAGGAAACCCACACAGACACGGGGAAAACATGCAAACTCCGCACAGAAAGAACCCAGACCGTCCAGCCTGGGGATCGAACCCAGGACCTTCTTGCTGTGAGACGACAGTGCTACCCACCGAGCCCTGTGCCGCCCTTTAGAATTGGTTCTTCTCATAATATGCCTGAGATAAGACAGTAAGACTATTGCTTGTCTTCATTGCCATCCAAAGTCTTTGCCAACACCAAAATGTAAAGGCATTTATATTCTTCATGTCCTGCATTTTAATTCTCTAGCTTTCACATTCATAAAGAACCATGGAGAAAATCATGGTCTGGATAGTTCTGTTCTTTTCCAGTTCATTTTTCATTCTTGTCTTGATAAATGTCAGATTGTGTCGTATTTCCTGACTGGTACTGTGGTGAATATCTGTGATTGTATGATTATTTGTGATTATCAGCATTAGTTTCCACAATCCGCTATTAAAGACGTTTTGCCAGCGACATCATTAAGCTGTGTATTTTTTCACCACTTCTGGTTGTACTTTACCCGTGGCTTTTTATCTCTGTTTGTTTCGCTGCACTCTTTTAACAGAATCTGATTCCCACACTCGCACAAACACATATTCGGATTGCCGAGTGGTCATTACCCGACTGGCTGCCCTGCTGCCTCTGTGTTTGATTAGTCGTGGCCAGTGCAGTAAATAAAGCTGCTTCGGCTCTGTGAAGCTCCACGCAGCGTCGGTGCTGCTGGGTGAAACGGGCCATCAGCCGCTGGTTCGGAGCTCTATGTAATGAAACGCTGCTGATTATTAGAGTTTAATGTGATTTTGTTGTTGCTGAGGGACCGTAGCTCGCTGCTGATCTTGCATATGAAGCAGACAGAAAGAGAGACAGGTGGAGACCATTTCATGTCTGTTTACCAGCTGCTCACTGATGCAGAGCTGAATATGGGTGTAGGGGAGAGGTCAGCACGAATCTGAGTCCCTGCCACCAATGCGTATATACAGGTGGTGGACAAAACAAAAACAGCACAAGGAACAGAGGATTTGTTTTATGTGAGTTTTTTTAGAGCAAGTGTAATATAACAGTGTGTATTTGATAGATAAATAGTTTTGCAACACTTTCATATGTGGGAAAGGATTAAAGGTCCACTGTGTGATTTGCATGGGTATACACTGATCAGCCATAACATTAAAACCACCTACTTGTTTCTACACTCACTGTCCATTTTATCAGCTCCACTTACCATATAGAAGCAC
Organism: Trichomycterus rosablanca; assembly: GCF_030014385.1. NCBI lineage: Eukaryota > Metazoa > Chordata > Actinopteri > Siluriformes > Trichomycteridae > Trichomycterus > Trichomycterus rosablanca. The sequence goes on from NC_085999.1 coordinate 3,558,691, forward strand.
TTTGTAGTTCTACAATTACTGACTGTAGTCCATCTGTTTCTCTACATGCCTTTTTCAGCCTGCTTTCACCCTGTTCTTCAATGGTCAGGACCCCCACAGCACCACTACAGAGCGGGTGTTATTTAGGTAGTGGATCATTCTCAGCACTGCAGTGACACTGACATGGTGGTGGTGTGTTAGTGTGTGTTGTGCTGGTATGAGTGGATCAGACACAGCAGCTCTGATGGAGTTTTTTTTTTCTGTCCACTCTATTAGACACTCCTACCTAGTTGGTCCACCTTGTAGATGTAAAGTCAGAGACGATCGCTCATCTATTGCTGCTGTTTGAGTCGGTCATCTTCTAGACCTTCATCAGTGGTCACAGGTTGCTGCCCACGGGGCGCTGTTGGCTGGATGTTTTTGGTTGGTGGACTATTCTCAGTCCATCAGTGACAGTGAGGTGTTTAAAAACTCCATCAGTGCTGCTGTGTCTTATCCACTCATACCAGCACAACACACACTAACACACCACCACCATGTCAGTGTCACAGCAGTGCTGAGAATGATCCACCACCTAAATAATACCTACTCTGTGGTGGTCCTGTGGGGGTCCTGACCATTGAAGAACAGGGTGAAAGGGGGCTAACAAAGCATGCAGAGATACAGATGGACTACAGTCAGTAATTGTAGAACTACAAAGTGCTTCTATATGGTAAGTGGAGCTGATAAAATGGACAGTGAGTGTAGAAACAAGGAGGTGGTTTTAATGTTATCTCTGGTCGATGTATAACGTCCAACGTTTACAGGACCAGGTGCACCCTGTGGTGCAAAGCGCTTTACATTCTCTTTCCAATCACTAGATTTAAATGCTGTCAAACATTTATGGGAGGTTCCAGTGTACAGGCTGTGGGTAAATCTCTACCACCTTTATCTGACCACAAGATTTCCTTCTTAAAATATTTGTCAATCTATATTGGTCAGTATTTTGACCAATTACTGCTTGTCTTCTTTTATCTTGAACAATATATTCTAACAAAGCCATTGTTTTTATAGAGGACTAATCCCTTATTAACTCTTTTTATTCTTGCTCTCTTTTTCTCAGGCTGTCTGTTTGAGAAGAGGCTTTGCTCCAGAGAGCAGTTCTGCTCTGACGGTGAGTGAATAAGAGTCAGAAATTAATCTCTGCTGTTTGACTGCTGCACAATAACGATTAAAAATGATCCAAGGTGATAATGGATATTAATAAAATATTAGTCAGTAGTTAATACACTGATGATTTGTTTAATACAGGGAATGTTTTTTTTTACTCTTTTGATTTATAGAGAAATACATTTTAAATGCATTTCCCCCCTTTTTTTATCCCAATGTAGTTGTATCCTATTGCCCAGTTTTGTATTTCTGCCTCTACTGCTGCAGACCTCCACTCCTAAAACTTAACACACCCCTTCTGAGACGTGTGCAGAAGTTGACCACTTATATTCACCAGCATGAGGCGTGTTCAGATGGAGATCTCTATTGTGCACAGGCACCAACAAACAGCCAACAGAGGTCCAGCAGTTATGAGGACATCCTATGGCCTCCCTCCCTCCCTCCTTTTGACTAGCCAATCATTGTCTGTGAAGGTGCCTGGCCTGCCGTTAGCAGAGCTGAGGTTTGAGATATCAGCACTGGTGTCAATAAAGTTATTCAGCAATCTTTTCATTTTCAGTTCCTCCTTGCCTGCTTTACTAGCCATGAATGGCAAGGTAGAAAGACATGATTCTGTAACCCTGCCCCGCTTCCTTGTGTCCACTTGGGTTTAGTTGTGGTACTCCACTTTTCTCGTCACCCTCTAAAACATGCCAGTTAGTAGATTGTTTTTTTTTGGGATTTTTTTATATCCCAAGATGTGAGAAAGAATATAAGACAGTGCACATGTGGTCTGTTGCTGTGCAGTGGTGATGAAGAAACATAATTTTTTGATAAACACAAAGAGCTCCTGGGTTTTTGTGGGTTAGCTCAGGTTAATCTGGTTTTCTTCTGCCTCAGAAAGTAAATTGGGTGGTTTAAACTGCAGATGTGTGAGTAAATAATTGAACGGATGAGTGTGGGAGGTTGGGTCCCAGTCCAGGGTGTGGTTCCGTCTTTGCACATGTAGTTTTTATGAGCCTAAGCTGATCACAAGCCTGAATAAGATGAAGAGGCTGTTCAAGATAAATGAATAAAAATAAGCTCTGATTTTGTGGTCAGTTATCAAGTCAGGAAGCTGAATTTATCGTGCAGCCCTTGTTTGCACTGGACTCTACGACAGCGTATTAGAGCCACTTTAAAGAAAAATATTTTTTGAAATTTCGATTTTGAGAATAAAGTCATATAAGTTTTGATTTCGAGATTAAAGTCATATAAATTTTTATTTCAAGATTAAAGTCAAAATATTACGAGATTAAAGTCGAAATAATTACGAGATTAAAGTCGAAATAATTACGAGATTAAAGTCAAAATAATTATGAGATTAAAATCAAAATAATTACGAGATTAAAGTCAAAATAATTACGAGATTAAAGTCGAAATGATTAGGAGATTAAAGTGAAAATATTATGGCCATAGCAACCTCCTTGTGTTAAAATGAGGGATGTTCATGATGTGTTATACTTTTATATCGGTTTCACAAATAAAGAAATCCCCAATCTCCTGCACATCAGCACCAGTTTGTTATTACTGTAAGGACGCTGACACGGCTTTGCAATTAACTGTGTTTATTTAGAACAACGTGCGCCACCAGTGCATCAAATCAAATCAAAACTTAAAAATATTTTTTACAGTGGCACTAATACGCCGTCGTAGGACTCCTTGCCTAACCTCTGATTTTTGTGGTTGCACTTCCTGCACATAATGAGTGAATGGAAAGCTTTATGATGCAGGTACACTATATCCAGCCTGTCTGTTCACAACAGCTTGACACACTTTAATGTATTCATAGACACGCGTCGTTGCAAACATGGCATGGTGCATATAGACTCTGTTGAATAATTTATACTGGCATTTCCACTTCACCTGATTCTGCTCAGCTTATTCATGATCTGTCTGTATGTGTAGGCAGGTATGTGGGATTGAGTCTGGAAATAGATCCAGCTGATTTGTGATTATATTTAGGATATGGGGATGGACGAAATGTCATATCACAATAACGTAATGCAAAAATTGGACGTCATATTTTGATTGATATGTGTCGCACATGTTAGGAACTAGACTAGTGAACAGAATGTTGCCAGTTCAAGCTCCACCACCAAGTTGGGTCCCTGCGGATGGCTTTTAACCTTCAATTGTTTAGACCATATATAATCATAATTGAATAAAAGCATCCGCTTAATGCTGTAATCATGAACATTTTAATGCATTGTTAATGATCATCAGTTTATTATTAATTTTCCAGGTTTAACTTAACATTTATGCTACGTTACATGATCATGCTTCATGTTTCTAGCCAGCAGCAAGTGAATAATGCAGGTAAAAAGAAGTGGTCAACTTCTGCACACGTCTCAGAAGGGGCATGTTAGTTTTAGGAGTGGAAACAGAAATACAAAGTGGGCAATTAGATACAACTAGATTGGGATAAAAATGGGAGGAAATGCATTTAAAAATATCGCATCAGTAATCAGAAGGTTGCCAGTCCAATCCCTACCACCATGTTGGGTCTTTGAGGAAGGCTATTAACCTTTAATTGTTTAAACTTGGAGAAAAGCGTTTGCTAATTGCTGTAAATCTGAAAATTTTAATTATTGCTGGGCGGTATGGGGGTACATTCGGTATACTGTCTTTGATTCCTCATACTGTATGGATTTTTTAAATACCACCATACCGTAGCATAGTTAATACAACAGCTGTAGGCTTCAGTAGGCAGCAAATCATATAATATTGTTCACCGCTAAAAGTGCTATGGAGAGTCGTGCAGATAAGATACGGCTCACCAGTTTGCCAGGTAGCGTTAGCATGACAGTGTTAACAGATGAGAGAGGCTTCCTCGATATGGTAAAAAAAATCAACAAAAACAGATGGAGGATAAAGAGTGGAAGGGGCGTAACTACCGGGGTGGCAGGTGCACTGGGGCCCATGGCTGGGGGGGGGGCCCTCCACGACATGAACTCAACCCCCCACCGCACTGCCCCTTCCCCCCATTGGCTGCATTCGCCAAGTCGTTATTATTATATTGTAGCGGCGATATGTGAGTGACATATCAATGTGCCAGTCAGAATGCAGCACCCGGTTTATACATGTGCGTTCGGACGTTCTGCAGTTAGTTCGTTTATGAGACTAGCCGGAAGAACCTGCCAAAGAAATAAGGCGAGTCAGCACTTTAGAAGAGACTACATACTGAACGGTTTGTTGAGCCACGGCTGTTGCAAACAGTGACATTAGGAACGCAGTAACAATCCACATGTGCAAGGACACGATTCCTCTATACACGGTCGAGAAAGAAGCTTTCAGAGCGATAATTAAAACACTGGATTCCAGGTTAAACCAACGTTATAAGCGAACTGGAATCAGAGATATTTAAAATCGTTCACTTTTCTACAACAGACCTGTGGTCAAGTCATACGGTGGAGTTTGCAAACGTCGTTTTTATTGTTTATTTATTAAAGAAATGATAAAAATTTTATTTATTGCAACTGTACTGATTCACGCGTACTGATTCCATCATATTTTGAGTCCTTTTGTGGGGCCAAGCAAAGCTTATAGTCCTCAAAACCTTCATTATATACATGCTGAAGTTAAAGCTTTTTATTTTCTATGTACTTATGACAGTAGAATCAGCCACTGACTTCAGAATCTTAAAAAATACCATGATACAAATTTTTGGTCATACCGCCCAGCCCTAATTTTAATGCATTGCCAAACATCATAAGTTTATCATTAATTCCCCCAGTTTTAACTTCACATTTGTGCTTTTGCATCTACGTTACATACTCATGCTGCATGTTTCCAGCCAGCAGCAAGTGAATCAGAGTCGAGGCGCTGGCTTTCACCTGCTTCTCTCTCTAATACCCCATTCTGTCATTTTATTCTCTATCTCTTGTTTTTCCTGCAACCTTTACCACCCCCCCTTTCTGCCCTCTGTCTCCATGGCAACCCTGACATCATCAAGCCCATTGCAACCCGGCGCCCGCCTCCATAATCAGTGATGAGTCAGAACTGTACGCTTACGCACAGACTCTGCGTTTCTGATGCACGCAGAGACTCTCTGACTGCCTCGCACGTAACCGATGTATTTAAAAGCGTTCTTGAAAAGAGAATAATGGCCGAGGTTCTCTGTTTCCTGTCTCATAAAACAGGATGAGGGCTGGGTAGAACAAGTCCTGTTTACCAGTCCACCATGATACATCTAGTTCAAATAATGAATGATAATACTGACTAGGCATAACATTATGACCACTGACAGGTGAAGTGATTATCACTGATTATCTCTTCATCACGGCACCTGTTAGTGGGTGGGATATATTAAACATTTGTGATGGCTAGACGACTGGGTCAGAGCATCTCCAAAACTGCAGCTCTTGTGTGGTGTTCCCGGTCTGCAGTGGTCAGTATCTATCAAAAGTGCAAAGTAGGAACAGTGGTAAACCGGTCATGGGCGGCCAAGGCTCATTGATGCACGTGGGGAGCGAAGGCTGGCCAGGATCCTTTTTGTCTGATTTGTCTCTCCAAACAGATCACAATTGTTCAGACTATGGTCTTCTCTGTGGTTCTTTATGGATGTGAAAGCCTGACAATAAAAAAAGAACAATTAATGATAAACTTATGATGACTGGCAATGCATTAAAATTAGGACAGGGCGGTATGACCAAAAATTTGTATCATGCCACTGGTGTGCTAGCGGAATATCCCAGTGACCTTTTTAATATTCTGATTGTGCTTACTGAAGTTTAAACATGATTTCACTCTACCACAAATTTGAAAAACCTAAACTATACATTAAATCAGAACCAGGTTTATTACATGTATAATAATAATAATAATAATAATTATTATTATTATAATAATTATATTTATATATATACACACACCTTTTATACAGCAGTAGTTTAAAGTGCTTTAGAGGACAAAAAAAGGCACAAATACAATAATCCAAATAAAATAATACAAAGACAAGAATCAAACGAAAAATAAAGCTTGATTACATTATTGTCTAGAGACGTAATGCTGTATGACTTAAACAGTCGTCTACTGTCTGTCTATAACATTATGGTTCATATTCCTGTATCTACCCCTCATAAAGTGCTTCACTCGCTTCCACCTGCCTTATAAATAGCAGTGAGTCATATCATCTTGGGACGGAGACACAGGCTCGACACAGGCTCGGGTTCTGGCTGATAGCTCTCCTGCTCTCAGGGAATTGCCCGTGGTGTGTTTTTTTAACATCACAATGTTTCAGTCAGGAATGACTCAGTGGTTTGTGCGCACTGAGTGGGAGTGTGTGCGCGTTCATGTGTATTTTAGTAATGGAAGGGTCCGGGTATGTCAAAGTAAAAACTGTTTAAAATGACTTTATCTGATAGTTGTACTATAGGGCTTCATTACAACGACTCTCAACAAAAAGCGTGCATTTGTATGTACTGCCTAATAAACTGGGCATACGGTCAGTGAGTGTGTTGTGGGGGTTGTAACTAAAAATGATAAAGAATTACAACATAGATGAGGATTTTATGTGCTAGTAGTTTTCAATAACCAAGATAAGTGAGTTAGCAAGTTCTTTCTTCCTAAAGTGATACATTTTAATGTTTTGTAGTGCATAAATGTGTGTGTGAGTGTACGTGTATAAATAATGCAGCAGCTCGATCACAGGCACAACTAAAATGGAATGTGCTGTTTCTTTGTGTAATGTGTTTTTAACCTATAGCGCTGTGTCAAATACACCGATCAGACATAACATGTCCTTGTTTCAACACTCACTGTCCATTTTATCAGCTCCACTTACCGTTTAGGAGCACTTTGTAGTTCTACAATTACTGATTGTAGTCCATCTGTTTCTCTGCATGCTTTGTTAGCCCCCTTTCATGTTGTTCTTCAATGGTCAGGACCCCCACAGGACCACCACAGAGCAGGTATTATTTAGGTGGTGGATCATTCTCAGCACTGCAGTGACACTGACATGGTGGTGGTGTGTTAGTGTGTGTTGTGCTGGTATGAGTGGATAAGACACAGCAGCGCCGCTGGAGTTTTTAAACACCTCACTGTCACTGCTGGACTGAGAATGGTCCACCAACCAAAAACATCCAGCCAACAGCACCCTGTGGGCAACGATCTGTGACCACTAATGGAGGTCTAGAAGATGACCGACTCAAACAGCAGCAATAGATGAGCGATCGTCTCTGACTTTACATCTACAAGGTGGACCAACTAGGTAGGAGTGCCTGATAGAGTGGACACGGTATTTAAAAACTCCAGCAGCGCTGCTGTGTCTAATCCACTCATACCAGCACAACACACACTTACACACCACCACCATGTCAGTGTCACTGCAGTGCTGAGAATGAGTATGTAGAGAAACAGATGGACTACAGTCAGTAATTGTAGAACTACAAAGTGCTTCTATATGGTAAGTGGAGCTGATAAAATGGACAGTGAGTTTAGAAACAAGGAGGTGGTTTTAATGTTATGGCTGATCAGTGTAAATTATAATGATTGCATGTGTGCACATGAATTTATCTTAATGATTTTTACACCCTGAACTTTCCTTCTAATGACAATAACTAATGATACAATTGCACATTAAACCAGTAGCTGTTTTTCATTATATTATTCACACATGCAGCAGTGGACCACATGACATTTACATTTAGTGACCCTGCTGGTGTTAAATGAATCATTTTGTACTGAGAGCTTCTTATATTTTACACAATTAATTAATTTCACAGACAGCACAATCGATTAAGAAAACTTGCTAAACAGACAGATGTGCTGCTTTGCTAAATACAAATACATTTTTCCTCCCGATTTAACGCAGTCAATTTGTCTTCCGCTGCTGAGAGATACCCGATTGCACCCGAGGAGAGCATGTCGCTGTACACGCCTCTTCCGACACGTGCACAGCCCTCCTCTTCTCGCCCCTGCATTCTGCAGAAGCATCTTTTCCGCCAATCAGGGTCCTTACACAGCGTATGAAGATCCCACCCATGCACACATAGTCCGGTCCCCATGCTGCAGATACAGTGGCCAATTAGTTCCTCATAACCTCTGCAGTTATGATCTCTGCTGGCTGATCGATGGCATCTACACATGTGATGGATGTGTGATTCTCCACGCGCAATATGGATCCCCATATGATCCTGCCTCGTGTCCGGAAAAAGAAGCAGTCGGCTACTGCACACATGTTGGAGGGGGCGTGTGTTAGTCACGGCCATTCTCCATCAGGAGTCAGCAGCAGTAGAGGAAGCTAAATGTGTTTGGGAGGGAAATTGGGGACAAATGCATAAAAGTAGACCAAGCCAAAGTACTTTAACTTGTGTGTGTATGTTTTGTGTAATCGTATGTGTATGAATTGTGTTCCAGACAAGCTGTTTGGCCAGTGTGTGAGATCCAGGCAGGATGAGGTTCAGTACCAGGCGTCTGTGGCCGTACTTCAGAGACTGCAGGAAGTACTCAAGCAGCTGATGATGCAAGGTGTTACACACAACTGCCTGAAACGCATGAATTCGTAACACATGCACACAGAGATTTCTGTCACAGCAAAAGAAACTTTATGGCTGGGAACTGATGCTAGTCAGGAAAGCCTCAGTTGATGTTCCAGTTCATTACGTAGCTGGTCAGCGGGGCTGAAGTTAGGGCTCTGTGCAGGACACTGGAGCTGCATTAAATCGACCATTTCTTTATGTCTTTATAGAGCTTACTTTGTGCACAGGGGCACCGTCATGTCTTAGGGCCTTCACTAAACTGTTGCTGCAAAGTTGGACGCTTATAATTTTCTTCATAGAATTGATTTGTTACACCTGTGAGCAATTGTTGTGGCTGAAACTCATGAATTAAAAAATTTGAAGGGGTGTCTCAATATTTTTGTCCATAAATTATAGGGGTTTTTTTGCGCATCCAATTTGTCTTCCGCTGCTGACAGACGCCTTCTTTACACGTGTACAGCCCTCCTCTTCTCGTCCGTGCTTCCTGCACGGGCGTCTCTTCTGCCAATCAGGGTCCTTACACAGCGTATGAAGACCCATCCACCCACGTGTAGTCTGGTCCCCACCCTGCAGATACGGTGGCCAATTAGTATCTGCTGCAGGCACTGCCAATTATGCCCGTCAGATGCGCCCAGCCGACCGGTGGCAACACCGAGCCTCGAACCTGGGAGTTCAGATTATAGAGGTTTAAACATTCGGTTTAAAAGCTTTATTATTTCTTTAACACTCTCTGATGTACCTCCTGTATCATTTTGTGTTTGTGGACAGGGTTCTCCTGGCAGGACGACATCACTCAGCGCATTATAGCGAAGGAGCTGAGTCGCATTCCTCACTCTCGTACCCAAAACCCTCAGCCGGCACAGTGAGTGGCAGCAGTCAGCATGAGAACCTGTCTATTGCTTTAATGCTTTAGACCTCTACTACCACCTGTACTATATCAGTTGTATATGAAGTGTGTTAGTGTAACTGTTTGTTTTTGTTTGTTTTCTTTAGGTCGTCCCACCCTGCTACTAAAAAGACCCACTCAAGCTCCAAGTCTGAACCCAGTGTTCCCCAGAATTATATGGACTATATGATCCTAGATCCTCGCCAGTCCTCTTCTGTTCGCATGCAAGCCTTACCGCTGGATTCATACACGTACCTACAGGTATTGATGTGGGATATAAAAAGTTCCCAGACCAAAAAAGGACAAGTTCATTATTCTTGATTAACCTTTCCTATCTTACTGCAAGCCCTGCTGACCGGGCCTGACTGGTCTGTGGGGGAACTCTCTACATATTTATCCATAGGTTATTGCTGCTAGCCTATACTGATCAATAATGGAAATGGCATCTATGGAAGTGTGTTATACCTGTAGGTATTTATATATTGAGATGTCTAGTGGGCGTAAGATTATATTGAATGGATAAAGGTTGAGTCCCTTCTGGCAGTAATTAGGCAGTACTTCTTTTAATTAAGTCAATTTTGGTGTATTTATTTTTGTACAACCCCAAATCAGAAAAAGTTGGGACAGCATGGAAAATGCAAATAATAAAATAAAAACACAGTGTTCTTTACATTTACTTTGACTTTTATTTGATGTCAGACAGGATGAACCTGAGATATTTCATGTTTTATCTGCTCAACTTCATTTCATTTGTTAATAAACATCCATTCCTGCATTTCAGGCCTGCAACACATAAAAAAAAAAGTTGGGACAGTAAAGCATTTACTACTTTGTAATGTTGCCGTTCCTTTTCACCACACTTAAAAGACGTTTTGGCACTGAGGAGACCAAGTGATTTAGTGTCTTAGCTTTTATTTTGTCTCGTTCTTCCTGCGAACACGTCTTAAGATGTGCAACAGTACGGGGTCGTCGTTGTAGCATTTTTCATTACAAAATTCTCCACACATTGTGTATTGGGGACAGGTCAGGACTGCAGGCAGGCCAGTCCAGTACCAGTACCCGTACCCTCTTCTTCCGCAGCCATGCCTTTGTAATGTGTGCAGCAGGTGGTTTTGCATCGTCTTGTTGAAAAAAACAAGGACATCTTTAGAAAAGACGACGTCTTGAAGGCAGCACATGTTGCTCAAAGCTCTCGATGTACTTTACTGCATTAATGCTGCATCACAGAGTGTAAATGACCTTTACCAAGGGCACTGACACGACCCCATACCATGACAGACCCTGGCTTTAGGACTTGTTGCTGATAACAGTCTGGATGGTCTTTTCGTCTTTGGTCCGGAGCACACGTCGACCATTTTTTCCAAAAAAGACCTGGAATGCTGATTCATCTGACCACAATACACGTTTCCACTGTGTGATGGTCCATCCTAGATGCCTTAGAGCCCAGAGAAGTTGATGCTACTTCTGGACATGGTTAACATAAAGTAAAGTTTTAAGTGACATTTGTGCAGTAACTCTGTATTGTAGAGCCTGATAAAGGTTTGCCAAAGTAATCCCTCACCCATGTGGTTATATCACCTCATTACTAGCCCTAAATTGCCCCCGTCCCAACTTTTTTTGGAATGTGTTGCAGGCCTGAAATGCAGGAATGGATGTTTATTAATAAATGAAATGAAGTTGAGCAGATAAAACATGAAATATCTCAGGTTCATCCTGTTTACAATCAAATAAAAGTCAAAGTAAATGGAACGTAAAAGGAACCCTGCATTTCTATTTTATTTGCATTTTCCATACTGTCCCAACTTTTTCTGATTTGGGGTTGTAATACAAGGTCTCGAAAAGGTTTTGGACACCTCTTTTTTGTTTTAAAACACCATTTTTGTCAGTGTGGATTGGGTCAATGTGCTTGAACTGTCGTTTTCAGTATTCTGGCACAATGGGAGCAGGTTTTTATGAAATGTCTCTCAGTCTGTGCACGATTTTTTATTCATTAATCCTGAGCCGGCTGCCCTGATGCTAAAAGCATGTCTTTAAAATAATGCCACTACTATATTTTACAGTGACCATATTTTCATTTTGTTCTATAAACCAAAATATATAAAAGCTGAATAGAATAAAAGAACCTCCTAACGAAACCACACAAAATACAGATAAGCTGGTTTGTGTGTCATCTATTTACAGTAAATTGTCTGTGTGTGTGTGTGTGTGTGTGTGTGTGTCTGTGTGTGTGTGTGTTACCAGGAGGACATGACACACTCTCTACACCCTCACGCCAGCGCAGGCTATCAGCGCCCCTCGTCTCGCTCCGGCTCACAGCAGCATCAGCGGGACCGAGACCGGCAGCTCCTGGAGGACGCCGTCTCGCTCTACCTCTCCTCCTCACAGCCCTCTTTTCACCATCGGGGGGCAGCAGGTCTCCCCGCTGCCCCTTATTATGAGGACTTGGACTTCCCATTGGATTATGGGGAGGACTACACCCTGCACGAGCGACCCAGCTCACGGCAGCGGACTAACAAAAAGCTTCTGCAGGACTACGGCTCTCTGTCTGGCCTGGACGGTGAGTACTGATTTGTACGGGACTAGTGGAATAGTACTATACATACTCTTGTATTACAGCTGGATCACCTTATATAAATATTAATCGATATTTATTTATTGATTTATATTATGAACTAAGCGGGAATTTCCTGATTAGGTTTGGTCAGTCATTTCTAATATATTTTAATATAATTCACTCATTTTTGACGTGATTCGAGCCTCCAGTTGATGTTTAAGCCGTCTGTGTGTGTTTGCATTGCAGATGACTCGGTGGTGCAGCTGGCCGGCGTGTTGAAGAGGTTAGGGGTCGATCCACAGGAGCTCAGCCCTCAGCAGTTGAGCAAATTCGCCCTCCTACTGCACCTTCTGCAGTCGTCCGAAAACACTAACACAGGTACAAAGGAAAACGTTCATACTCCCATACGCACCACCAGTTTATATGGATTTAATAAGCCATATTATTTATGCTTCGTTTTTATTTCTCATTTTCTCATTTTCAGATCAACAACCAGGAACAGTAATACTGAAGGAAGTACGTTTTACATACTGACTCAATTATATACATGACTAATAATATAATATATAAAATATCCATACATAAATGTACATGTTTTGTTAGATCAATTCTCTTAATGAACATGTTTTGAAGCCAAAATTTGAAGTGAGGTCCTTTTTATTTGTTCTCCAGTTTATTTAAGTTATTAATGCCTTTGAATGAAACCCACCAGACAGCTGATAATTAATAATTACTTTAATTATTAAGTGCGGTGTGCTTCCACAGCAACAAGTGAATGTTAAATAATAACTTTGAGGCTGAATCAGATAATACTTCATTACAGCGGTATTAGGTGACGCTTTGATGCCTGAACTGATGTCTGATAGATTTTCGTGCTAATTAATGAAGTAAAATAACTCCTTTCCTCCTTTGTTTTAATTTTACAGACACTTGTAGAGGGCAGTGACTCTTTGTCACAGAAAGCTGCCAAACCTGCATCTCCTATAGAGACGCGACCCACCGCCCCGGGTCACCAGCTGGCCCCTACGCCGTCCCCCTCCACATCAGCCCCAGTCACCGTGGTTCGAGGCCCTGAAGCCCCCACACTCGGACCAGCGAAGGAGACAGAGAAGACCCACACCAAATTGAAACCAGGGGCCAAGGATGGCACAGAGGAATACGGCTACATAGTCACAAACCAGAGGTACCTGATTTATTTAGTTTACACCAGCTTTTAGCGTAGATAAAGCTTTGTACTGATCAATGATGGATTTTAAATGGATCAGAATGGACAGTGTAGCACTGTAATGTAATACATACAGCAAAAGATGAAAACCACTTCTGAATATAAACCATTTATACTGTATCTACAAAAGAAAGGACACCTTACTGGTAGTTTAACATACAAAAATATTAGTTGAATTTGTTATTCAGGCAAAACAGTTTCTATCTCCATCTCCAATTTAGTGGTGTGAATTTATCTTGTGTGAATCACTAGTGTGACGTCCGGTAAGGAGTGAATTATAAGAACAATGTTGTGTTTTCCACAAAATTAACAAATCTAGACTTTTTTCTTCCTGTTTTTGAAGGAGCAGTGTTATTGTAACTACCTGATACAGCACCACTGTGTACTGCTTTAAAACATGTATGGCCATCAAATGCAGAATAGAATTAATACATTATTTCTGTGGACTTTCAATACTGGGGCATTATGGATAGAAACCTCAGTGTTATACTGAAAAAACACAGTTATAAGATAAGATCTGTAAATCTTTTGTATCACACTAATGCTTTATTTATTAATAACAACATAACAAATGAGAACTGATGTTTATCTGGAAAGCTGTTGATCTTGTTTTATCCTGTGGTTGATTGTTATATTTTCTGTGACCACTTTGATGCTTCTGGTCAGGCCGTTCATGTTAGAAATCTCTGGTACATGGGATATTAATGGGATAGTAATGTACTGAAGTTAGTTTATTGCTTCTATGGATACTGCAAGGCATCCTGGGAGAGTCGGTTTAGTACGAGCATGAAACAGATACCGTGATGTCGGCTTGTGTAAAAACACTGAATTCTCAAAACTCCACATCCTAGTACGCAATAACTTTCTTTGGAAAATGCTCTTCTTTGTAAAACGCACACCTGTATTTTTGTATCTGTTTGTGTATGTGTGTATTTGTAAATACGTGCGTGTATATACACTGATCAGCCATAACATTATGACCACTGACAGGTGAAGTGAATAACACTGATTATCTCTTCATCACGGCACCTGTTAGTGGGTGGGGTACATTAGGCAGCAGGTGAAAATTTTATCCTCAAAGTTGATGTTAGAAGCAGGAAAAATGGGCGAGCGTGAGGATCTGAGTGAGTTTGACGAGGGCCAAATTGTGACGGCTAGACGACTGGGTCAGAGCATCTCCAAAACTGCAGCTCTTGTGGGGTGTTCCCGGTCTGCAGTAGTCAGCTTCTATCAAAAGTGGTCCAAGGAAGGAACAGTGGTAAACCGGCGACAGGGTCATGGGCGGCCAAGGCTCACTGATGCACGTGGGAAGCGAAGGCTGGCCCGTGTGGTCCGATCCAACAGACGAGCTACTGTAGCTCAGATTGCTGAAGAAGTTCATGCTGGTTCTGATAGAAAGGTGTCAGAATACACAGAGCATCACAGTTTGTTGCGTATGGGGCAGCAAAAGGGGGACCAACACAATATTAGGAAGGTGGTCATAATGTTATGCCTGATCGGTGTATATGTGTGTGTACATACATGTACACTCAAGGAAACACTCAACAATGTCTATGTACACTGTGCAATGACAATGACGGCATTCTATTTTATTCTGTTCTATTCTGTACTTTTGGAATTGGTGCTGTTGATGAATAATTACAGCTTCCTTAAGGTTCACCTCAAGTTACTGTCAAGCTGCATTTTAATGAATGTCTATGCACAGTTGCTGAAGCAGAAAAATATATGGTATGGCTAAATGTCTTCAACAAATGACAAATCTCCAAGCGTTACATCCTATTTTACGAATTAGATTTAACAGGTTATGAAAAGTATAAAAATGCTGACCTAAAACTATCCTTATTATATGTGAAGTTTTGAGTCAACAGGTTTTCAGTGTAAGGAAATATGTCAAAATATTGTCCATGTAAAAAATGATTGTCCTGGTACAGAGAAAAAAAGCACATTTAAGCTTGAAAAATAAGATTTTTGTTAGACTGGGTATTTTTCTGTAAAGTTACAAAACTATGATTGTGATTTCCTTTTTACTGGACTTTTACATCATGTCAATTATATGAGGTTTCAATATCAGTCATTTGGGATTATTCAGAGTGTAAAACTTGAAAATATGAGGACCCCGGTCCCTTCTGACAGTAATTGAGTCAAATTACAGGTTCACACATTATTAGATTATTGTAATTAAAGAATGATTAATGATTCCTTGTTTGCATATAAAGCTCTTGTGTAGTTTCTAAAGCTCTGCAGTTGGCGATGACGCTGTGCGCTTGTGTGATCCGCAGCCCTCTGAGCCTGTATGACGGGGTAAAACTGCTGGAAACGCTGGCAAAACGGATCCACCTCACAACAAGCAGCTTTATTAACATCAGGTAAAGTCATTGGGATTTTGGGATGTGTGCTTTTGTGAATGGAAATTTATTATGTACAGAAGAACAGGAACAAGGAAGGTGACAAGGAAAGACATAGTGTGCTACATTTAGTGTAATCTCAGCGGCCCAGAGCACATCCATCAACGGCCTCGCATGTGTGTGTGTGTGTGTGTGTGTTTGTGTGTGTGTGTGTGTACAGCGTGGTGGGGCCTGCACTGACATTCAGGATCAGGCAGAACTCTCTGAATCTAAGTGCAGAGGATGTGGCCAATAAAGCTGGTGAGTGAAAGGCTCTCTCACTCTTAATTCTCTCTCCACATTCATTTCTTTCTCAATCTACCTGCAATTTAACACCCAGTCTGAGATCATCTCTAATGATTTTAAACGTTTGCTTACGCTGTCACGGACGTCACAAATACTTCAGGTTTAAAATATTTACTCTTAACCAGACTGGCTAAATGTCAAAGATGCATTATTAAATAATTTAAATGACTAGAATATCAAAATTTTATTGATGTTTAACCTCAAAACCTTGCTAGCGGGTCCAAAATTGATCAGATTTACACAGATGAGGCATAACATTATGACCACCTTCCTAATATTGGGTTGGTCCCCCTTTTGCTGCCAAAACAGCCCTGCAACCGTGATGCACTGTGTATTATCACACCTTTCTATCAGAACCAGCATTAACTTCTCCAACTTCGTCTGCCAGCCTTCGCTCCCCACGTGCATCAGTGAACCTTGGCCGCCCATGACCCTGTCACCGGTTTACCACTGTTCCTTCCTTGGACCACTTTTGATAGATACTGACCACTGCAGACCGGGAACACCCCACAAGAGCTGCAGTTTTGGAGATGCTCTGACCCAGACGTCTAGCCATCACAATTTGGCCCTCGTCAAACTCGCTCAAATCCTCACGCTCGCCCATTTTTCCTGCTACTAACATCGACTTTGAGGATAAAATGTTCACTTGCTGCCTAATATACCCCCCCCCCCCACTAACAGGTGCCGTGATTAAGAGATAATCAGTGTTATTCACTTCACCTGTCAGTGGTCATAATGTTATGTCTGGTCGGTGTATGTGACAGCATATGAAATCATTCACTTATGCTGGATATAAAATCCAGAGGTATTCATTTGACAGATTTCTATTAAGAACTCTAAACAATTCTTATTTATTTATGGATTTATTTTGAGGGGGGGGAGGTTCTTTCATAACATTTTATTATGAAATGACTTAAAACCCTTAAGATTTATGGATTCAGGTTCACGGGGAAATGTTAAATGCAAACGTTAATTTAAATATTACATGTATGATGAATAAAGAATGAATAATTGTTCATAAAATGTATTCTTTTTATTTATCTTTGCATTATTTTTTATTCAGAGTTTAATAAATTTTATGTCTTTCTTCTGCAGTGGTTGAGAAGAATTTCTTGGAGGGCGAGACGGGACTGAAGATCATTCAGACCGGAGTGGGAGAGGTGGGTGGATTTGCTTTTCTTTCTCTGCTGGGTTGATGAATCCTCACACATTCGTTCTTACTGACTAGTTTGTAGATTGGCTGTTCTGCTGTTCTGCTAAAGGGTTTGCTGCCTGTTGATTAGTTATACCGGAAGTGTTCGCCATACAACAATCAGGCGTCTTTATATGGCTGTTCATTTGTAGCTTTTTCTTAAGATAATATTTGTTATTTTATTGTATAGAGTGTGTCCAGCTTAAATGATTCCTTTCTTAAGATCTAAACAATGCATGTTAGCGGTGGGTCTTGGGTAGGACAAGTGTAGACGGGTAAAGCTCAAACTCGTACTGCAGCTTCCAGGGTACAGTTGTTAGTGGTGCCATCTAAAAAGTGGCCACCCAGTGTGATGTGGTAGAGAACATAAACCCTGTATTGTGTCCCTTGTTCCTGCAGCTAAACTGGATTTTCGATCTGTAAAGGTGGCATTAATTAGGATTCCGTCTTTAAAGGACACATTTTATTCATTGGGAGGTGGTTATTGAACACTCCGCAATATGAAATGTAGCCTCATGATGAATGGATTCAAGTGTGACTATGAGTGAAGTGTAATGATGTTTTTTTTAAGTTTATAAATGAAAATGAAAGCATAAAAACATTTTATTGGATTTTTTTTCATAACATTAGTTATAAAATTGCATTGTGTTGTTTTTAAGGCGACATAACAACAAATGATTATACCTCTATAATTGTACACCTGTTGTGATTGTAATGTATTCCAGCTATAATACAGTCATGACCATATATATTAAATATTGGTCTATTTTTCCTGGAGAGATTACATGGTTTGGCTTATTTTATCAGTAAAATAGTTTGTAATCAGCATCCCTGCCACATTTCTTCATTTTCCTTTTGCCATTTTGGTGTAACGTCCATGTACCTTGATGTAATTTTAGCTAATCTTAGACAGAAAATCAATAGAATCAGTTTTACTGCTCGTTCCCTCCTGTTCGTACTGTACGTTTCTCCCGCCTAAAATCCACCAGTTTTTTATCCCTGCTGCTCCTCGGTTCTCTCCTCATTCACTCTCTTTTTCTCTTTGCATCCCATGCCATTCTCCCCTCTGCCATTCTTTTTGGGTCCTTCTCTTTTTGTTACCTCTGGTGCCGACCCCTCCCTTGGGCTCCCCTCGTTCCCCCTCATTCTCTGGTGGCCTTTGTGCTCGGCGTGTATATTCAAGCTTGCTCGCGCTCGCTCTCCTTTCACTGTGTACAGCTGTTGTGGACCCTTGAATGCAGACGAAGGTCTTTTGTTGCATCCGGCTGCTCATATTTTTAATTATTCTGCATTGTGCGGTCGGGGGCTATGACACTCACTCTGCTTTCAGATGTGTAATGTATGAATGATTGTGTGTGTGTCCGTGTGTGTCCATGTGTGTGTGTCCATGTGTGTCCGTGTCCGTGTGTGTGTGTGTGTGTCTCTTTTGTGACCTATCTTTCAGTTTTTTTTCTTTTTCTTTTTCCCTCTGCTTCAGTAATGAGACCTGGTTGCACCTGCCTCTTTTTGTCTCTCCATTATTAGGGCTAAATCCTCTTCTGCACCTCCCCACCATCACCCACGCTCGCTCTGCGTCTCTCGGCTTCATTACCGAGTTCGAATTGAATTCATCTATATGGTTGGTTGTTCTGCCGAGCGAAAAAAAAACCTGCAAACCTCTCTGAGTTCAGCCAGCGATTTCGTTAATAGTGCCGGCTAATCAGACAATCGTAAAACCCGTACGGCGCAGTTTATGATTTGTAGAATTGCTCAGGGAAGTTCATTTAGATCTAATTTGACTTTGTAAATATTTAACAGGAGCTTGCTTGCACTCATTGCTGTTTAAATGTGACTCTTAATCAAGTTATTTCAGGGCTATTTTTGTGTCCCTGATGTTTGATGCTACAGTTTTGTCGTCAATCCCCCGCTGGATTGGTCCAGAAAGTCCAGTATTTCTGTCTTTTGGAATTGATATATATTATTTTAAAGGTATTAAAATGGCCTAAATTTAACAATCAACACACCACCAGGGATAATTTGTAGAATTGTTTGTTATATTACAGGATTATTATGATTAGATGAGCTGATGAAGTTAAAAAAACAGATTACCTGTTAGAAAAAAAATACTTTGGCTTTTTTAATGACACATAATAGCCAAAATCTCTTTATTTAAAATTGGGAATTTGGCACATTACTGCTAAAACACCATCTTTAGTGCATCTTTGCTAGTACTTAATGATACAGGTTGTTCCAGATGTGAATCTTAGCTTTTTATATCTAACAAGAAACCATCAGATTTTTTACATCTCTCAGTGGTTTTCTGCTCATCATGCTTGTAGCATTTTCCCCTCTCTTATTCGGGGGGTTTGTCTAATCCAGGGCATCACAGTGTGGGCCCCCCTTAGCCCCTGCCCCATCAATGACACGTGGAGCTGTCACCCTGGCAACGCTTTTTGATGTGACACAAGTGGTGCAGGCTAAATGGAGGTAGGAGGTTACGGGGCCTTCGTCTTCCTATGGGACGGACACAGTTCAGACAGGCACGTTTGCTTCCCTCCTTTTTCTTCGGCGTCCTCCTCGATTCCCCCTCACTCTTCCTCGCTCATTCTAACGTGCACCCTCATCTGCTAAAGATCACCAACACGGATGACTCTTTGGTACGACCCAAGCTTAAAACCGCTCCAGTTTACTGTATGTAATCCGACTTGGGGTGGGCTAGCGATTGAAGATCCAGATTTGTGCTCGGTATGGAGGAAACGCATCGGCCCTCGTTTTCATTTCCCAGTGCGCTTTTATTTTGACTCGCTGCATCGAGGCTTCAACACACATCATGGGTGTTGATCAGCGCATCTTCTCCTCCAGTACTGTGGATTCAGGCTGAGGTAGGCCCTAACTGACTGTTGTAGGATTAAGATATAGTTTTTAAGAAATTGTAATTGCATGCATATGATTTAATTACTTTTATGTTATTTTATGTCCATGTCATAATTTTACTATTTAATTTTCTAGTTCGCTTTCTCTATAAATAAACTTTGTTTACATCTTACAGCTAAATTACATTTAAATAATAGTAATTTTAGGCCTATATTTTTTTATTTATGCATTCGTTTCAAAAGAAAAATAAACAACATATATACATTTTAAAGTGCATTTTATTCCATCACAATTACATCAGTCAAATCCCAGCAATGTTTGTAAAAAAAATGAGTGCATCTAAGATGTGCCTGATGTGTCTTCACACACATACACAAAAAAACTTTGTAGATGCTTAAAGGCTTAAATTATTATGCTAGAAATTACCTAATGAAATAAATAGTCTATATTCTATATATAAGCTATTTTAATTAGCTTTAGTATGGAAACATTTAATCATAACGTTAGGCTTTGGGGTCTGGTTATTAATGTGTGAAATGATTTAGGGGCTTAAACAGTCTGCCCCCATTTGCACTGATTTATTACACCATTTAGTAGCCGAACCACACCCTGATGCATTGTTAATTACCAGGTTATCTGTATGTTACCTTACAGTCTATTAGTACAGTAAAACAAACAGGATCAGGATTCTGAGTATATGTATTTTATTCTATTTGTAAAGAACATTAACCTAATTTCACAAGACACAGGTATTACAAGGAAGCATATTTATATTATTTTAATATTACTGTTAACCAGTGTCTAACATTTTTAAATAATTTTTCCAGGTGTTATTTAGTTAATAAATATGTAATAATATGCGATAAAACATCTAGATAAATTTTTCAAAAATATATTTTGATTTAGTATGTTTACATTTTATTTCTATAGCACTTTATATAGTTCTATAATAGAGACAGATCATTTTTAGAGATTTAAAATTGCCAATAAGCAAACCTAAAAAGACAGTAGCAATAAAAACCTCCTCAGAAATAAACCTTAAGAGGACCAAAAGTCAAAAAGGAGTCTTAAATAATAAGTGGATTAGAAGCTTTTGTAAGATTACATTCCAGTTATTTAATCAAACTTACCATATGACAAACTAGATTTTTATTAAAGCTTATAAGGTAATGTAAACCCTAGTGATTTGTGTATATAACATAAACCACTAAACCAGGTAGTGTTTGTGCCAGACAGCTCTAGGGTCCTGGGTTTGATGCTCGGCTCTGGTTACTACCTGTCTGGATTCTGGACTCTGGGTTTAGAGTTAAAGATACCAACAATATCTTCAGATATTGTTTAGTCTTCCCACCTAAGACACGTGTGTTTTATATTATATAAAATATAGTTCATGTCTTGTATAGAGTTTTCCTGAGGACGAGAAGGTTAATAAAACTGAGGGTTTGATGAGTCACGCACTCAATGTTGCTCTGTAATAACGAGACAGCTTTACGCAGCTGGTAAAACAGACTTTCTCGGGTTCAATAGGGTTAAAGATAAAACACAGACTGCTTACCATTGGGATACGAGATTTGCTAAGCTCTGAAAGCTGGCTCACACTCAGCTTCTGCACCCCGACATCTATTGTGATGCAGATACTGAACCTCTGTGCAATCTTAACCCCTGCAATCACCCAAAACACATACACACCGTTTGCACCCTTCTGTGGCTGGGGTTAAAGGGTGCACTTGAGGTCAAAGGGCATCATGGGGGATGGTCCAGAGGTCCTGGGACCCTACTTATTATTCGTTGGATTTTTTTAAAGAACAGATGTTATCTTGGGCAGAGTTAATACAGCTGGGTGACAGGATAACCTACATAGGTGTATTAATATTATCATATGTTAATGTTACAATTAGGGATGTAACAATACACTCTACCCACGATGCGATGCGATGTGATTCACGATACTGGGTTCACGATATGATTTTTTGCTGATTTTTTAAACAAAATTCAATTGAAGACAGATTATGACAAAGTTTCCTTTTATTATTTCTATTAAAAAATAAAATAAAATACTGTATTTGTGCTTATCTTTTATTTATCTAAATAATGATTGCCCATTTATTTCTGAGGTAGGTACAAACTACGCAAAACAATGCTGCACATTTCCCTTTTGTGTAAAAAAAAAAATGAAATGAAATAAATCCCACATGAAATAAATAAATGAATAATACTAATAAAGAAAGTATCCTCACATAAATACATTTGGCTGGAAAATTCTGAACCTGGCAACCTTGTAGTGACGTCAACCAGGCGAGGTGAACAGCGCCGGCGCCCTCTGCTGTTTAAAGTGAATATCGATTCATTATACATGTAAACCGATTTGAATCGTTAAACATGGGAATCGATTTTTAACTGTCTTGTGGTGCATCATTACATCCCTGGTTACAATACATTTTTAGTACTGTGTGTGCCCTCAGGTGTCTGCTGACGTAAACAAATGAATGAAATTAATAAAAACAATATCTAAATTAATTTAATATTAAAATACACAGCGTAACTCAGCGTATTGGAAAAACCTTAGCAAAACAAAATGTGTTGTATGTGTCATGTGTTTTTAAATATATCAAACATCCTCATACGTTTCTGTCATCTAATCCACCCCAGCTTAGTACCTCTTCCAATAATTGCTTTCTTTTCTAAGCTAAGCATTATGGGTATTCTAAAATATACCATTTCATACACTCTTATAGGATCAATGTCAGATTTACTGATGTTTCAGTTTCAATGCTCAGTTAATTTCATCCATTTATATTCTTTTGTTCTTTTACATTTGTGCACATACAGAAACACCACTGAGGGAAATGAGCTCGTCTCAGGCTGAATCTAAAATATTACAATACTAAAGCATTTTGTTGTGTCAAATTGTATATCACCAATTGTTGTTGCTTTGTTGCCAAAAGGAAAGACCGTTTGCTGTCCTCCTAATATGTTGAAAGGTGCTGATGTTGGTGGGTTGAAAAAACAATGCAAAACAATGCAACAATGCAAAAACATCTGTATTCATGAATTGTCTGATATGGAGTTTATTTTACATATTTAAACATTCGAAAATGTAGCTGGGCTTAGACATAATTTCATTTAGGAGCTGACTGAAGCAAATCTATTACAAGTTTAGTATGGTAGTGCTCGGTTTAGGACACAGCCTCAGTCATGGGTGGTGTCAGCCTGCAAGGATACTCAAAAAGAAATATTTAGAAGTAAAGCAACTCGAGGATGGACGACTGAAAAGCCCAAGTCAAGAGTCACTTGAGTGTTACAAACCTCGAGTGCTTTAAACCAAATGACAAAAAAAAATATGGATTAAATAAATTAAGTCTATATAACTAAGATACATTGGGAGGCATCCTTTCAGTGCACACTCAGTGCTGGTCCCAAGCCTGGATAGAAATAAAAGGATTGTGCCAGGATGGACATCCGGTGCGTAAAACTGAGCCAAGTCTGATGAGGGACCAGATTTGCTCTGACGACCCCTATATATTAGGAAAAAAAGAAAAAAAATCACATAGAGGATTCATTGTGAATTCTTTCTAGAAATCAGATTCTTTTGTACATCTAAGCTTATTTACTAAATAGAAGTTGCCAATAATTTAATATCATCCCACAAAACTAAAACACACTTTGTTGACATTGTTTTAGCAAAGTGTCTGCGAAATTAATTATAATGACTATTTTGTAACATGGAAATTGAAGTACGACTGATATAATCCATCAAGAAAACATCTGGAAGTATCAGTGATTTATATTATCTATCATAAAATATCCTCACTGATTTTATCTTCACAAAGTATGATTAATATTTAACATTGAACAAAAAAAACTCTGCACTACTGATTCATTCATTTATTATAAATTAAAGAACACATTAATACACATTAGTATTGTTTTCTATTTTCTGTGAGTTGATGGAGTGTGTATGGAGGGAAATATGTAATAAATAAAAGTCTGTATGCTCCTCATGCAGAGACACATTCACACGTATCATGTTTTATCACCCGCTCACTGCCCTTTTACCCTCGTCCACATCCTTTTTTGACTCATTTCACCTCTCTGTGCCGTTGCTCTCTACTTTCCCTCGTTCCCTCGCTCCGCTGTTCCTGAGCGTGGCTCTCTTGGACCCTGGGAGGCCTTTGTGCTCCTGTCCCGAACCAGCTCATTTTTCCTTACTGCATTCTGAAAGCCTGTCAGTCTTTCTTTCGGGGGCCTCTCTGGAGTAGCAGGTGAGGCACCCCACACCCCATTCTCTTCTCCCTTCCCCCTTTTCCATTGTTACTCCATCCAGTTGCGTGCTGCCCACCCCAAGCTACCCCCTATTCTACACTTCATACCCACTCTCCGGAACATTCTTCTGGCCTTTCAGGGTAGAAAGGGCTGAACTCAGGGAGGGATGAAGGGGGACAGAGGCGCAGGATGGGAAACCTGAGGTTCGAGAGAAGAAAAAAAAAAAGAGGGTGTGAAGAGGACTGAAGAAAAGAAAAGAATAGGGCATGAATTCGGTTGGTGAATTTGGAGAAAAAGAAATGCTGGAAAGCGGGGACGCTCGGGGTGCCTCTGTGTTTTTGTGGTGAGGCAGAAGGATGTATTCACACTCGCCTCTCATTGCTAAATCGGTTCACTCCCAAGCTCGCTGTGTGACGCCCCGCTGTCGGATGGATGTGAGCTCTGTGAGGTCGCTAAAACAGCTGCTTTACCCCATGCATGTTCAGTTAAAGCTTTATTTAATTCACTCTTCTCTACTGTGTAATGACGGGTTCACATCAAATCCATTAGTTTTACAGATTTGTAAATAAATACATTGTTTATTTTAAATGTGCTATGATTTCTGCTAAAATAAATCCCTAAATAAAAGCTTCCAGTACAGAATCACGTTAGGTCCTGTTCTGTTCAGCATTAAACGTTATCAGTTCATCTGTGCCAGTCGTACCCAGTGTGAGTCTGGGCTTTTAGCTCAGGTCTGAATAACCGGCTGGTCTGTTTAACAGCTGGAAATTTATTATTTCATTTTAATCGTTTCACACTTTCATCAGCTTGAATAATTTTTCTGATGGCATCACAGATGTGATGTGTTCTTTTTATGTTGTTTTTAAAGAAGTGATTTAATTTACTGTTTTTTGATCATGGACACAGTGGGTCCAGAGCTGCTCTGGACAGGTTACTGGTCATTGTACGGTAGCACATAGCCCCACTCACGGGCACTCACTGTTTTTGTGCAGTGAGAGGAAACAGGTGAAAATGCAAAACACTGGACAGAGAGTAACCAAGGGTTTAGATTCAACCAGGGTCTCCGGATCTGTGCAGCACAAACACTATCTGATAATGGTCTTCTAAACAATAAACATTAATAGCATTTAAATAATAATGATATTATTAATAATAATAGTAATATTTAAGCCATTAATTTCTGTTTTACCATCTCTAAGTCTGATTGACTGGGTGAAAGCAGGAAACACCCCGGGCACATCGCCAGTCCGTCACAGGGCACACACACACACACACACACACATACACACACACACTCTCTTAGAACAATTTCTAGTAGCTCCAATTAACCTGACTGCACGTCTTTGGACATGTGGGAGGAAACCGGAGCACCTGGAGGAAACCCATACAGACACTGGGAGAACATGCAAACCTCACACAGAAAGGACTTTGGTCGCCTGGCCTGGGAATCAGCACTTCTTGCTGTGAGGCGACACCACGTGCAGCTGCAATAATAATAATAATAACAATAATATTACATAAAGAAAACTACTTTTAAATTACTTTAAATATATTGGCTGTTTGAACCCCAAATTTCAGTGTCTCCCATGAACCTGAATGCACGTTTTTGGACTGTGGGAGGAAACCGGAGCACCCGGAAGAAACCCATGCAGACACGGGGAGAACATGCAAACCTCACACAGAAAGGACCCTGGCCACCAAGCCAGGGAATTGATCCCAGGCCTTTCTTTCTGTGAGGCAACACAATGTTTAGCTGCAATAATAATAATAGTAATATGAATAATACATAAGGAATAAACTACTTTTAAATCATTTTGAATATATTGAACGTTTGAACCCCAAATTTCAGTGTCTCCAATTAACCTGACTGCACGTTTTTGGACTTGTGGGAGGAAACCGGAGCACCCGGAAAAAACCCATGCAGGCCCAGGGAGAACATGCAAACCTCACACAGCAAGGACCTTGGCCGCCAAGCCGGGGAATTGATCCCAGGCCTCTCTTTCTGTGAGGCGACACCATGTGCAGCTGCAATAATAATAATAATAATGATAATAAAAATACATAAAGAATAAACTATTTATAAATAGTTTTAAATATATTGGATGTTTGAACCCCAAATTTCAGTATTTTCAATTAACCTGACTGCACATTTTTGGACTTGTGGGAGGAAACCGAAGCACCCGGATGAAACCCACGCAGACACACGAAGAACATGCAAACCTCACACAGAAAGGACCCTGGTCGCCTGGCCAGGGAATCAGCACTTCTTGCTGTGAGGCGACACCATGTGCAGCTGCAATAATAATATAAATAATACATAAAGAAAAAACACTAATTCACAATATCAGTCATTTAATACATTTTAGATTGAGCTGCCCATACAAACACAATCTCTCTGTTATTTTGTCCATCGTACAGCAGGTACATTTCTAATTTGGAAATAAATTCTGTTTGATACATCATTGATCTTTATCCCCTCGTTCTTTCCCGCTCTCTCGTGTTCGTTCTGTATTTCAGTTTCTCTCTCACTTTGGTCCTCGACCACGGTCGTCGATTACTCTGAGCTTTCTCTTGTTGCCATGGCAGCAGCGGGACCGGTCCTCCCCTGCCGAGGCTCCCAGATGCCATGGCAACATCAACAGGCGAGTTTGGAGGCTCAAGGCCCGAATGCCTGATACTCCCTCTCCTTTTGTGCCCATTCTTCTGTCCTCGTAAAATGAGCCGAGAGTCACGGATACACAGACTGCGCTGGCAGAGTGAGAGTGAGAGTAAATGACTGGGAGTGAACGAGCGAGAGGACGATCGCTGCTAATTACCCCTGCTTTTAAGAAGGGAGGGGTTTCCCTAATTGTTTACTTGTTAATTAAGAAAAGAGTGGGCAGGTAATTATGTGAGGGCCGGCACGTGGCAGCGTGTGTGTGGGTTGCCCGAGTAATTAGTCGTTGATGATGGCGGTGACATCCAGCTTGTTTAAGCAAACAAAAACAGAGACGAAAGAGCCACAGAGCGAGAGTGTGTGTGTGTGTGGGGGGGTTTCGCTTTGCTAAAAGTGCCAACGAGACCACCCGAAAGCACCCGCTTGTGTGCCCTCTCCTCCTCTGCACTGCTGTAACAGACATGCTCGATTAGGCCTCTGACTTCCCCACGCAGTGGTGAATAATCACTTCATTTCTAATGGCGGTTCTGAGAGCAAATGACTGTTCGTTTTATTTTGTGAGCTCCCGTTCGACATCAAAGTCTTTCTCCAAACGTGCTGAACGACACTCTGTGCGCCGATGCAGCTAAACAGATTAATTGTAGAAGCCTAATTAAAATATTTTAGTACATTACAGGAGGCGCAGTGATGAAGCTGCTAAAGCGGGTGCTGCAAAGCAAAATGAGTCCTGCAGACCTGGGTTTCACGCGTATTGTTCTCCCAATGTCTGCATGGGTTTTCTCTGGGCATTCAGGTTTCCTACCACCACCCATAACATGCAAAAGGTGGATTGGCTGCTCTAAATCACCCCTGTGTGTGAGAAAATGGGTCCAAAATGCCCCCAGTTTCTGCCACCCACCCAGTGTTTTCAGGCTACACCAGAGCAGGATGAAACAGTTTATAGGGTGGCATGATCAACCAGCAGTAGTGTGGGTGCAACACACCAATATTGCGCCTAGAGGCCTGGGTTTCATCACTGTCTGCGATGGGTTTTGTATGGGGTTTGGTCCAGACTCTCTAGTCTCCTCCTACTTCTAGCTGTAAGCAAATAAATGGTTAAATGTTTAAAAGGGATAAAGTTGTTACTGAAAATAAATAAATGAGTCGAATAATGGGCGCCCAGGTGGTGCAGCAGGATGTTCCGCTAGCACACCAGCGCAGAGATTCTGAACTCCTTCGTTTGAAACTAGGCATTGCCACCTGTCAGCTGGGCACCATCTGGCAGGCATAATTGGCAGTGCCTGCAGCAGATACTAATTGGCCACCGTATCTGCTAGGGCGGGATGACCGGACTATGTGTTGGTGGATTTTCATATGCTGTGTAAGGACCCTGATTGGCGGAAGAGACACCTGTGCAGAAGAGGAGGGCTGTACACGTGTCGGAAGAGGCGTGGGCAGCGGCATGCTCTTCTAGGATGCAATCGGGTATCCCTCAGCAGCGGAAGACAAATTGACTGCGCTAAATTGGGAGGTAAATGGGAAGAAAGTGCATAAAAAAGAAAAATATTGCTTATTCTAATAGAATTGCAGCCAGATGTGTTTTCTTCAGCAAGCATAGTATCTTAAGGTCTAAGCTATTTACCCAGGGAGTCATGCCATGTTTTCATTTGGAAGTGTAATGTGGCTGGCAGGATAAATGTAAACAAGCCGGGTTTTCTCAGGCATACAATGCACTTGTTTTTGTGTATTCTGCGTCAACAAACGTTTGTTCTGTTCTCCAGATTCTTCCACCTATTTTATTAGTAAAAGCAATAAAATTATAAATATATAATTCTTCCTTCCGTTCTTCTCTCTGTGTTTCTAGAGAAGCGACGGGAGAGGGCTTCCCCAGGCTACACGGATCAACGATGGCTCACGTGGTGTCATCCTCACCCTGGTGGCCATGGCGTGTGTGGGCGTGGTGGTGCTGGTCGCCTTAACCATCGCTTGTCTACGTCACCATGCTCGTCAGCTAGCGTCTGGCAAGTTAGGGCTCGGTCCTGAGGCGGGCACCGAGACCCACTTCGATTACCAGGTGAGTGAGCCAATAAACAGTCAGTAATACTATAGACATCATTATGATAATACATTATGGTCGTGTTTCTTAAACATTATAGATAAAGCACTGCTTATGATCAAATCGAAACCTCCAGTTATCACCTCTAAGTCCTGCAGGAACATGCATGCTACTCACACTTATACACATACAGTTACACCGATCAGCCATAACATTAAAACCACCTCCTTGTTTCTAAACTCACTGTCCATTTTATCAGCTCCACTTACCATATAGAAGCACTTTGTAGTTCCACAATTACTGACTGTAGTCCATCTGTTTCTCTGCATGCTTTTTTAGCCCTCTTTCACCCTGTTCTTCAATGGTCAGGGCCCCCACAGGACCACCACAGAGCAGGTATTATTTGGGTGGTGGATCATTCTCAGCACTGCAGTGACACTGACATGGTGGTGGTGTGTTAGTGTGTGTTGTGCTGGTATGAGTGGATCAGAGTTTTTATACACCTCACTGTCACTGCTGGACTGAGAATTGTACACCAACCAAAAATATCCAGCCAACAGCGCCCCGTGGGCAGCGTCCTGTGACCACTGATGAAGGTCTAGAGGATGACCAACTCAAACAGCAGCAATAGATGAGCGATCGTCTCTGACTTTACATCTACAAGGTGGACTGACTAGGTAGGAGTGTCTAATAGAGTGGACAGTGAGTGGACACGGTATTTAAGCGCTGCTGTGTTTGATCCACTCATAGCAGCACAACACACACTAACACACCACCACCATGTCAGTGTCACTGCCGTGCTGAGAATCATCCACCACCTAAATAATACCTGCTCTGTGGTGGTCATATGGGGGTCCTGACCAGTGCATCTATATGGTAAGTGGAGCTGGTAAAATTGTGAGCCTTTTTTGGATCAGAATCTTGGTTTTTCTTCTATCCCAGTATTAATGACAATATTTTAGCCATTCTTGATGACTTAATCCAGCTGTGTTCTTTGTATAGACATTATTATCACATGTTGCTTGTCCATCCATTCTTCACATTCTTAAGCGGTGTAGGTCATCCTGGTAACTAGTTCTTTATAGCCAATATAAAATCTTGCTCCCACTTTCCCAAAAAATGCAAGCAGAAGATTGATTGGATGCTTTATTGTCATTATGTGTCGAGGGAATAAATGTGTGTAAGTTAGTGTTTTTTTTTAAATGAGTTAGTGCCCTGTCTAGGGTGTATTTCTGTCTCGCTCCCACTGTTTCCCTGGAGGACCTTTAAGCTATGCGGTGCAGACACTGTTAAAAATAGTCGTAGCATGGGTCCAAGAAATTTACTTAGGAGTGAAAAGACCAAGGACAGCATGTTGCCGCAGCTGGGAAAGTGGGTGCCGCATAGCAACGTGGGTCCTATAGACCTGGGTTTGATATTTAGCTCCAGTCACAGGCTGTTTTTTTTCCCTGTCTAATAACATGCAGGGAATGAACTGGCAGCTCAAATTGGACACTGAGTGTGTCCAGTTACGGGGCAGTTGTAGCCTAGCGGTTAAGGTACTAGACTAGTGAGCAGAAGGTTGCTGGTTCAAATGCCGCCACTTCCAGGTTGCCACTGTTGGGCCCTTGAGCAAGGCCCTTAACCCTCAGTTTCTTAGACTGTATAATGTAATTCGCTTTGGATCTTTGGTCTGCTAAATGCTGACAATGTAAATGTGTGTGTGTGTGTGTGTATGTGTGTGTGTGTGTGTGTGTGTGTGTATTAGATTGCACAGGGACAAAAATGAATGAATAATATAAAACCATTTTATATTGTTTATAAGGAAGTGGTGGCTCAGCAGTTAAGTTCCTGTACTAGTAATTCAAAATGTTGCCTGTTCAAGCCCCACTGGTGTCAAGTTGCCACAGTTGGGCCTCTGAAGACCTTTAATCCTCATTGTATTCAGTCATAACTGTAAATCGCTTTGGATAAAAGCGTCTGCTAAATGCCACTAATGTAAATGTTGATCCAGTGTACCAGTCTCGTTTTAAACCAAATATGAAGCAAAATGGATTTGAACAGAACAGCAGAACATTAACCAGAGATAAACGGCGACCCCCATTGTGCATAAGCGCCAGCCGATTGTTCACATGTAATACATATTTAGGCCTGGACTACAGGAACACATTTTATCTAACACATATTCATAATTAAAGGATTATTAGTGTATTAGCATGTGGAGGTGGTTGTCACAGAATCAAGATTAAGACCTATGAACTGTCAAGGACTATTTTATCAAATAAATAAACAGAGAACATTGTAAAAGCTTTGTAATTCCACTTGATCTAACTTTAAGACATTAAAGTGAAATCTAAAAAGAAAACTATTGATTATTGATTGTGTATAATTTGAAGTTATGTTGTGTGGAGTTGATGCACGCTCACGCTTATTTAACTGCCCTTATTATGCGCAACCTTTTGCCCCTGCTGTATCCTGGCCAGGGTTACGCTGGGTCAATTTTCCCCGAAATCACTGGGCGCAATGCGGTGACACAACCTAGACAGGACGCCAATCCTTCATGGGTCCTTGACCACCCCCATCCCCCTGTATGTAGATGCCCGAACAGCCAAAAGCACTGCTGGTGACTTGAACCTTGGATCCTAGCTGCATTGGTTTATTTAGGGCAGCTGTAGCCTAGTAGTTAGGGTACTAGACCAGTAATAAGAAGGTTGCCGGTTCAAGCCCCACCACTGCCAGGTTGCCACTGTTGGGCCCTTAACTCTCTATTTCTTAGACTGTATACAGTCACAGTACTGTAAGTCACTTTGGATAAAAGCGTCTGCTAAATGGCCAAAATGTAAATGTAGCGTGATTTACCACTCTGCTTCCCAAGCGTCTACCTTAGAAGATGTATGTCCTATTTCGATATCATCTAATAGACAAATGTGTTTTAGATTAATCATTCCTAACGTCCCCAACAACTGCCTCCAGTCTTGCATTGTTGGTAAGCGTGAAATAAACAGAATTTATAAACGTGGATTCTTGTCTGTGGTAACAACACATAGGATAAAGATGTGGTAGATAAAAATCAGCTTGGATCAGTACTGGATTATTCCTTAAATGTGTGTATTAGTGCACAAAATATAAACACACCCACTATATATCTTACCCTTAAATACTGTAATGAACCTGTCGAGACCAAATTACAACAGATTCCTTCAATGACTCAGCAAATAATCATGGAAGGAACAATGTGTATAAGCAGGGTGGACCGACCTATTAAATATTGTCATTCCTGTTCGTTAGGAGCTGTGTCGCCAGCACATGGCAGCAAAGTCATCGTTCAGTCGTCCAGAGCCGGGTGGACGGAGGGGGACGGACACATCTCGAGTGAGCAGTGTATCGTCTCAGTTTAGCGACGGACCACAGCACAGTCCCAGCTCTCACAGCAGCACGCCATCGTGGAGCGAAGAGCCTGCCCAGTCCAACATGGACATCTCCACTGGACACATGATACTGGTACTGAAACCTCCCATTTTACTTATAGAAGCTGAGAAACTGCCACTTTCAGTTTTACAACCCGAAATCAGAAAATGTTGGGACAGTATGGAAAATGCAAATAAAAAAGTAGTGTTTCTTAATTTACCTTGACCTATTTCAGTGCGGACAGCACGAACCCAAGATGTTCATGTTTTGTCTGGTCAGATTCATTTTATTTGTTGATATACATCCACCCATCCATTTCAGGCCTGCAACACATTCCAAAAAAGTTGGGACAGTATTAAAAATGCAAATAAAAAATAGTGTTGCTTAAATTTACTTTGACTTATTTCAGTGCAGACAGTACGAACCCAAAATATTTTATGTTTTGTCTGGTCAACTTCATTTTATTTGTTGATATACATCCATCCCTGCATTTCAGGCCTGTAACACATTCCAGAAAAGTTGGGACGGGGGTAATTTAGGGCGAATAATACATTACATTACATAACAAGGGTTAAGGGCCTTGCTCAAGGCAGTGATAGCTCATTGGTTAAGGTACTGGACTAGTAAACAGAAGGTTGCCGGTTCAAGCCCCACCACAAGTTGCCACTGTTGGGTCCCTGAGCAAGGCCCTTAACCCTCAATTGCTCATCATGTTCAGCTCATGTAAGTTGCTTTGGATAAAAGCGTCTGCTAAATGCTGAAAATGTAAGGATCCAACAGCAGCAATCTGGCAGTGGTGGGGCTTGAACCAGCGATCTTCTGGTTACTAGTTCAGTACCGTAACCACTAGGCTACGGCTTGCCCCGAGTAATAAGTACAAATGTAATTTTAAACAGGTGATTGTAATCATGATTTGGTACAAAAGCAGTATCCATGAAAGGCTGAGTGATCCATGAGTCTTTGAGGAGCAAAAATGAACAGATGATCTCCAGTTTGTTAACCAGTACAAGAGAGAAGTAATGAAATGCTTAAAAACAATTCTCCTTAAAGAAATATTGGAATGGATTTGCATATTTGTCCCTCTAAATAAACGCTTGTGCTTGACGTTGTGTAAACAAATTGTATAATAATAACATGCAGTATGTTTCTTCGTTAAGGTTGAGCCTCATAAACCTAACCTCATCGGTCCTAACCTCATCAGCAGTTAAAATACGACTATCTCTAAAAGAATATTGAATTAAAATGTAATACATTCTATTACCTTGTCTGTCCAGGCATACATGGAGGACCATCTGAAGAACAAGGATCGTTTGCTGAAGGAGTGGGAGGCTTTGTGCTCGTATCAGGCTGAACCCAGTTCTGTTTCTGTTGCCCAGAGTGAAGCTAACCTTGAGAAGAATCGGTACCCTGACTTTGTGCCCTGTAAGACACACTTATGACTTTTCAATTGTAAAAAGATTATAAGTCTACAATATTATTATATGTGGCTTAGTGGGTAGCACTATCGCCTTACAGCAAGAAGGTCCTGGGTTCGATCCCCAGGCGGGGCGGTCCGGGGTCTGAGTGTCAATGTGTGTCTGGCGACCTCTCTGGGGTATTTCCTGCCTTTCGCCTAACAAAATCAGACCCACAGCAACCCTGACCAGGATTAAGCAGTGGTAAAACAGACATTTAGGCCACTTTTAGTAAAACTCCTCCTATATTTAACATGGGGAACCTTTAATGCACCTGTAAACTCAAGCAGTTAAAAAAACTGCGCAAGTGTTTGAACATGAATTCCATTAGTTTCATGCTATGTGGTGTTTGTTTGACCTCACATTAATGAAAATCCTTCACATTACACTGGTTTTAATTGTAAACATTACTTTTCTCTGTGTGTTACGTTAAAGATGATCATTCCCGAGTAAAGCTGAAGCCTGAGACGAACCCCAGTAAAGAGGACTACATCAACGCCAGCATTATTGTAAGATGAACTTAAGCTTAGAGACGATTCTTAAATAATGTTATTGAGGTGCTACCACTGATGATCTGGGTTCAAATCTCAGCAGTGCTATCGACCAGCTGGGGGTCTATTGTATAGTAGTAATACATACTGCATTATTAACCTTAAAGTCCATAATACACTTATTAATATTATTATGTCTGGCTGGCTTTTTCCAGCATGACTGAGACACCATACTTGTTTAGAGTCTCAGTCAGCTAGTAGTGCTTGGGTGGCACAGCGATCTAATGCTCTAACCCACCACCATTGAGAACCATTTGAATATTTGCTGACCACCTGGGTGCCCAAACAGGTAGACGATTGGCTGTATCTAACAGGGAGGGAATTGTTGGGCAGGGATGCCTCATCAGTTCTGCAATTACAGTCTCTGCGGGCCAGTTGAGGCTCCTGCACAAGGGAAGGTTGATTGTGGATGGCAGTGTGTGGCGCTCCGTGAGCAATACTGTGCTCTGTGGGACCTGCCTCTGGCTGGTGAAAAGAAGTGGTCATGGTGGCACACGTGTCGTAGGGTGCGCTTGATGATCTGGGGTAGGAGGCGGCAACAGCAAACATTACTGGGTGAAAAAGTAAAAAATATAAAAAAGAAAGAATATATAACAAAAAAAACCCCCATTATTATTTACTGTAACTATACACCCTCTCGTGGACTCTCTCCTTTAGCTCACCCCAGCCATTTCAGTGGGGTTTAGGTCAGGTAACTGGAATTGGGACACCAACTTCTGGCAGTTTGGTTATATTCACCTTAGACAGCCACTTGATTTATAGCACAGAGATAAAGAACTCATACAGTGGTAGAAACTTTACTATTTTCTTCAGTTAATTCATCAGCCCTGTTAAAAACCATAACTCTTTCGCTCCCCAGATTGACCATGACCCTCGCATGCCTGCTTACATTGCTACCCAAGGCCCCCTGCCGCACACCATCGCTGACTTCTGGCAGGTCAGTAACAGTTCAGTGGTTAATAAATAACTCCCTATATGGCTCTCTTCAGTAACCATTTACTCACTAATAACGGATGAGTTGTAGGACCAGTTTTAGTGTGCAGCCTTTATCTCACTGTGTTTGTGTGTGTGTGTGTGTGTTGTAGATGGTATGGGAGAATGGCTGTACAGTGATTGTGATGATGACAGCTCTGGTGGAAGATGGAGAACCGCAGTGCGAGCGCTACTGGCCTGATGAAGGATCGTCTCTGTACAACATCTATGAGGTAAACATACTGCACATACTCATTTCAGGTGCAGCTCTGCTATCTTTAGTTCATATCAGTGAGAACACTGACTGGCTAATGGCATCATGTGGTACAATAAAATAAAACTGCTTATTAATGTGGTACACAGTGTAAAACAATGACTGGTGCAATAATTGCTGTAATTAAACAAATACAAACTCAAATACAAACAGAAAATGCTCCTGAATGTAAATGCATACCTATTTTTTGCCCACATAATGTAGTTCACACCAATCATCAGAGCTAGTTTGGCTTCCTAAAACAGCCAAATGATGTGCACTTGGCAATACAATGCACTAAACTACATCAAATAATAAAAACTAAAAAACATTTCAATTAAAAAAAGGTTTATTAGTTCAAAAATATTTAAAAATGCATTTTCCTCCCAAGTCGTGTCTCATTACCTGATACTGCTGTAGAAGGAAAGCCGTAAACGTCACAAATTATTAGGACTGGCACCGATCCGGTATCGGTCCGATATTGGCCCAAATCACTGGATTGGATATCGGAAGGAAAAAAAAACGTGTAATCCGATCCAATACTGTTGCTTAATGTAAATAACACTTAATGTAAATAAAGCCAAGGCTATTTATTATTACTGCTTAGTTGTTTGAGAGGAGAAATGACGGTATCGGATTGGTATCGATATGGGCAGATACTCAATTTGCAGTATTGGTATCGGACATAAAAAAGTGGTATCGAGCCAGCCCTACAAATTATATATACTTATGTACTTGGGATGTATTTTAATATTTAGGTTTGCTAACAATCAGGCATTTTTACTAAATGCCTACAATAACAATCACAATCAGCAGCGCCCTGTCCAGTGTGTTCCTGCCTTTCGTCCAGTGTTTTTCTGTGAAATTAGACCCGCCGCGACCCTGACAAGAACAAAGTAGTTAATGAAAATGAAAAGAAACAACAATTATTTGTGGTGTTTGATTATGCATACGCATACATTCCCTTTTGTTTTTGCTAATGTCTGAGGTGGAGGATGGCTGGGGTGGCCGAAACAGCCTAGTCATAATGAGGTGCACTAGTCTCAAGCCTGAATAAAAATAGTAAGGTTCAGAAAGGGCATCTGGCTTTAAAACTGTTTTAAAGTGTTTAAGTCTGGTATGAGGACCCCTACATATACAGTTTATTAGGATTTTGACGTCATGTTTTACACACTTTGGCTACATTCATGAAGTTACTGGTTACACAAGATTTGTCAGTCATGGACAATTTAGTATCACCAATTTGTACTGTGGGAGGAAACCGGAGCTTCCGGGGGAAACCCACACAGACACGGGGAGAACATGCAAACTCCACACAGAAAGGACCCGGACTGCTCCAAACCCAGGACCTTCTTGCTGTGCCTAAATATGCAGGAGCATCCGGAAAAGGAAAATTTTTAGCAACAACGAAGTGGTTGAATGCTCGTTTCTTATTTGACTGTACTATGTAGACGTCACAGCTCTAACTGGACTCCCTTGTGGCCTCTAGGTGAACCTGGTGTCAGAGCACATCTGGTGTAAGGACTTCCTGGTGCGTAGCTTCTACCTGAAAAATGTGCAGACGCAGGAGACCCGCACACTGACCCAGTTCCACCTGCTCAGCTGGCCTGCAAACGGCATCCCCACCTCCACACGCCCCCTGCTGGACTTCCGCAGGTACTGCTGCAGCTCAAATCCTGTTATGGATTCAAATATTTAAAAGCTCAATCCTTGCTATTTCTCTTTCTTCGTATGACGGTCCTGTTTTGGTGTTGCTCAAGCCCTGTTAAACCCTGGACGATGTGTTCATTCTTCTTTATTCCCCTTGTGCTTAGGGTTATTCCTGGTTGACGCTCAATCCTCTAGTCTCCTCGACCCTTTCCTACTCGCTCTCTTGACTCTATCCCACTTTTTTCTCTGCCTGGTGGAGGTCGGTGGGCTCCTGAATGTTACACACCTCCCAGTGTCATTTTTGTGGTTTGCAGCTAGTAATCTGGGTCCAGTTGCATAGTCACAAAAATGATCATTGGTAGGTGTGAGTGCAGCAGGAACAAGGCTGAAAGGATGCTCCATCGCCTCCCCCTATTCCTCCTCTTTTTTCCTTTACCTCTCTCCTCTTAACCTGGAAGCTGTTCCGCCTGCACTCTTTCTCTTTTTATAATGATGAATGCCACTTTATTCTGACAAAATGAAGACATATCTCATTATAAAAGCATGTATCTGCTGAAATGCCACCTTCTCAAACCATGTTAATCCTGCTCTTTACCTGATCGTCTTTCTTTCAGAAAGGTGAACAAGTGCTACCGAGGCCGGTCCTGCCCCATCATCGTGCACTGCAGGTAAACAACTGCAACATCACATTAATTCTTGATAGAAACAAACACAACTGTCTTAATTATTAAATTTCATTTGTGACCATCATTTGTGTTGTGGTTTCTTGTAGTAATGGCACTGGAAGAACTGGAACTTACATCCTCATTGACATGGTCCTAAACCGCATGGCCAAAGGTTTGTTCTACAGACAATCCAAACATCAGTTATTATCACACAGGTTCCTGTTCCACTGACATTATACCAGGGCTAGCTATAATCAATAGGGTAAAAACAAAAACAGTTGTGTGAGGTAAATTTTACCTTGGGCTTTTGTCTGGCTTTAAGAAAGGAGATGGGAACAACTAAAACTCATTTTGCTAAACATTTACAGAGCTAATATTTTTCTTTATTCACTTGATTAAACAAGTCTTATTGTTAAATGAAGTGAATGAAATTGCCCTGGTAAATTCAGATAAATAAATTGCCCATTTTAACCTACACATGATAAATGCTCTTTTACGTGCCTTCCTTGTATTATTACGTATCGTATTTGTGACCGTCTAATGAGCTGGTGTGGCGTAATAGTAAGAGCCACACTGCTGAGAACAGCAAGGTTCAAATCCCAGGCTGGGCTCACAAATACAGAAGGCGCATGGTGTTACATGAACTTCGCCATTTCGGGGGACATCTATCCACCCTTAGTGCTGGTCCCAAGACAGGATGTGGATGTGGATGAATGATTAGCTGTGGCGAAAGTAATCATTGTAAGTTGTGGGTGTGGGGTGCAAAGTTTTTGTGTTAAATAATGTAAAGTGAGACAGTGTTTTACATGACTTAGTGGGTCACACAGTTTACATTTCATTTTTAAATTTTATATGAATTATGTGCAGGTTATTGAAACTAATATATAGCGCTGTAGCGTTTATCTGTTCTTATTTGTTTATTGGTTAACAAAGCTGACAGGACACACTGTGACTTACAGTAGTGTTACTTTAAAGAATTAACAGTCCTTACAGTTTATTTAGCAGTTTTATATCACCGCTTATCCAATTAGGGGTGGGGGGGGGGGGGGGGACTGGGGGCACCAGTCCATCACAGGGCAAACACACACATTCACCTATAGGGCAATTCAGTGTGTCCAATTATCCTGACTGCATGCTTTTGGACTTGTGGGAGGAAACCAGAGCTCCCGGAGGAAACCCACGCAGACACGGGGAGAACATGCAAATTCCGCACAGAAAGGACTCCGCCTGGGGATCGATCCCAGGACCTTCTTGCTGTGAGGCAACAGTGCTACCCACCGAGCCACCATGCCGCCCGAGTTTTATATTAATTAGTGTAAAATAGTGTCTCCTCAGTTTTGAGAAACAGGAAAGAAAACCAAGTTTGCAGCTCCATTTATTTGTTTATTGGCCTAAATGAAACAAAACTAATAAAGTTCAGCTTTTAAGTTCACCTTCACCTATAGTTGCAATTAGAAATATTTAACCCCACGAAGAAAATGAGTTATAACTCTAAAACTTTTATGCAGATTGAGATTTTGCTTTGAATCAAGTCACTTTTAGTTCATTGATGCATCAAATAAATAATAAAAGTAAATCATGTAGTATTTTAAGAGTAGAAGGATATATTGGCTAGACTGCCATGTCACAATTATTCAACCTGTACATACTATTACTAATCTTTAAATGTATATTGAACTTGAAATTTAATTTGCCCAGTAGTTATAATTTAACTAAAACCATTTCTAAGAAAAAGGGCTCAATAATTTCACACTTATCCAAACATACAGACACCTACAGTTTCAGGGTTGAGTTCTCACTCCTCTCTGCCATGCTGCCTGATTTTTCTCACATGTAAAATGTATCAAGCACTCCTGTACAGTCCATTTGCATTAAGCAGCACTGCGGTTTTATGGCACAGCTATACTGATAAATCTGTACCGCTGTAGAAATGTTACAGCCAAATCTTTGTCAACACACACATTTCAATTATCAATATATCAGTTACTTCAGAGTTGAGTTTTCATTGTCAGTGCTGAGATTTACACATAATCGGGTATTTTAGTTTTATTCACTATTCATAGATACCTTTGGAAAGAGAATAAATAAAGGACACTGGAGAAAAGAGCAAAGATGTAGGTGCTTGGACGTCAGCAGTGGGCTGTTTATATGCATGAACCTGTTAAGCTGCCCCCATGAGCGCTGGCATCTTGTTTGTGGAAAAGGAGTAGCGAGTGACACCTCACTGAGATTCACTGTGTTTGCAATGCTAATGTGCTGATGTGTTTTTAGGTGTTAAGGAGATCGATATTGCTGCAACACTGGAGCACATCCGTGATCAGAGGCCGAGTATGGTGCGCACCAAGGTACAATCAGTGTAGTATTTTTGTATGTGTAGGCTAAATATAATAAATACAGCTGTATGCAAACGCTTAGGCAACCTTTGCCACATAACATATATTGTTGATTGTTTTTATGTGAATGAAAAGAGGTAAACACGACCACAAATCATACGTTTGAACCCCACGTTTGACAACCAATCAACAGTCCACAGAACTTGTTTTGGAAATGCCGCCGACTTTTCTAGATGTTGTTTTGCGTAATTCAGACATCTTTTTGAAAAGGTTGATCTGGGAAGGTTTCATTTTGATGACTTTTCTATGCAGATTATATTTGTATAAGTAGCTCACCTGGACTGTAGGATGATCTGAAAGTTTTAAAGATCAATCTGGGAGTTTAATTGGTCTTTCGGATCCTGTCTTGACCATTTCAGATGTTCTTCACTGCTATTTTCTAATGACCTTCTGGACATTTGGAAATTGAAAGCTGGAAATGCTGTATATGTTTTTATATTTGATATTTTTATAACTTACCTCTGCTTTGAAGGCATCAATAAGTTCATTAGTCAAACAGCTGCATAAACAAGCTTATGGTTGTTGAACAATGGCACAAGGTTTAAACAGTCAAGAGAATAAATTACGCTCTAATTAAATGTGCTCTAGAACTGCTGACAGTGACACTTCTTGAGTTGTTAAAGCTCTTAGGAGTCAGTTACAGACTAGAAACGTGTTGTAACTTTCTCACAATATCACAGTTTGAAAAGAGACGTTTTAAGTTGTTAGCAGTATGTTCCTGTGTTGTGAGAGTGTGGGAGAATGTATCTCTGTATATGTAAGTGTACTGTATATACACCGATCAGCCATAACATTATGACCACCTCCTTGTTTCTACACTCACTGTCCATTTTATCAGCTCCACTTACCATATAGAAGCACTTTGTAATTCTACAATTACTAACTGTAGTCCATCTGTTTCTCTACATGCTTTTTAACACGCTTTCACCCTGTTGTTCAATGGTCAGGACCCCCACAGGACCACCACAGAGCAGGTATTATTTGGGTGGTGGATCATTCTTAGCACTGACACCGACATGGTGGTGGTGTGTTAGTGTGTGTTGTGCTGGTATGAGTGGATAAGACACAGCAGCGCTGATGGAGTTTTTAAACACCTCACTGTCACTGCTGGACTGAGAATAGTCCACCAACCAAAAACATCCTGCCAACAGCACCCCGTGGGCAGCGTCCTGTGACCACTGATGAAGGTCTAGAAGATGACCGACTGAAACAGCAGCAATAGATGAGCGATCGTCTCTGACTTTACATCTATAAGGTGGACCAACTAGGTAGAAGTGTCTAATAGAGTGGACAGTGAGTGGACACGGTATTTAAAAACTCCACTCATACCAGCACAACACACACTAACACACCACCACCATGTCAGTGTCACTGCAGTGCTGAGAATGATCCACCACCTAAATAATACCTGCTCTGTGGTGGTCCTGTGGGGGTCCTGACCATTGAAGAACAGCGTGAAAGGGGGTAACAAAGCATGCAGAGAAACAGATGGACTACAGTCAGTAACTGTAGAACTACAAAGTGCTTCTATATGGTAAGTGAAGCTGATAAAATGGACAGTGAGTGTAGAAACACGGAGGTGGTTTTAATGTTATAGCTGATCGGTGTATATATGTATAAGAAAAACTATATAATCCAATATAAAAGTATGTGGACACATGACCATGAGCCTGTTAAACACCCCACTCCAAAACTTTTGGCATTTATTTGGAGCAGCTCCCCACTTGTGGCTTTAATGATTTTTTTAACTGTTTGGCAGATTTTTGAGCCTATTTAGTTAAAGTAAATTCATAAGGTCAGACCCTAATGTTGAATGATTTGGATGATGAATTGGATTGCAGTCAGCATTCCAATTAACCTCAAAGGTTTATAATTGTGGTTGATGTTGGGGCTTTTTGCAAGCCTTTGGAGTTCCTTCACACTAAACTCACCCAACAATGTCTGCACACCTGCTTTCCCCCCCCCATGGTGTTGATGTGTGTGTTTGAGAGAGACATATACATCTTAATTTAAATATCAATCACTAGCTGATGGTGGAAAAAGTGTGAGATGAGACAGTGAGATCCGGCTTCATTAAATGGCAATAATATAAGAGGTATATGACACATGCTTCTCTTTGCCCTCTTCACAGGACCAGTTTGAGTTTGCCCTCACAGCTGTGGCAGAGGAAGTGAATGCCATCCTGAAAGCCCTTCCACAGTGAGCCATTCTACTGCGTGGCACTACGTCAGTATGCATCCTGCCCTCCCTCACTCACACCAAGCATTTACATGGACAATACCATGCTAACGATTTCCTCTAATGCATAACCACGGCCTTACACACTACAGATACATGAACATGAAATACATGAAATTTACTAGGCAGCACTGTGTGTGTGTGTGTGATATACTGTGGATGAAGCTGGAAGGATGACATTGTAAAATACTACATGAGCTTCAGGTACTGATACACACGGAGCCTTTTAGCATATCTGTTTTTTTCTGGAAATTGATGTTGCCAATACAGACAATTTATCATGAAAACACATCTAGTCCTATTTAGGAAAACGTGATTATATGTCCACACAGAGAGGAAACTGGAACATGTGATGACTCTTTTTAGAGAGATGTATTGCCCATCGTTCATCCAGTGCAAGGTGTCGAACGCATCACTCAACGTGCTTGCTTTTGTTCTCGTGTTCTCGATGATTGTGGAAACATTCCGTTGTGTGATACTTGTAAATAATCCATTAAGTCTATTTGTTTATTCCTGTAGCAAATGTGTGGAAAATTATACAAAAAGAGAAATATATATATGCCTATAAATCTGACTTTATTTTGAATTAAATGTGATGTGGTACAGCAGCGTGCTGTTTCTGTGTTCTCGTCTTTTGTGGCATCATGGTCGTCAACAGTTATGGTCATTTTACCTCTACCAAAGCATTTTTAATGCATTTTCTCCCGAATTTTTGCGCGTCCAATTTTTACCCAATTGCATTATGCTTCCTCTCTACCGGTGCTGACCCCCGCCCCGGATTGAGGAGAGCGAACTGACACACGTCCCCTCCGACACGTGTGCAGTAGCCGACTGCATCTTTTCACCTGCTTGAGGCGAGTTCACATGCGAATCAGCACTGTGCACGGAGAGACACACCCTGATCAGCATTATTCCTCTACTCTGTGTAGACGTCATCAATCAGCCAGCAGAGGTCGTGATTGCATCAGTTATGAGGTCCCTATCCGGCATTTCCCTCCCTGGATGAACAACAGCCAAACGTTGTTCATATAGCCGCCCAGCCCAGCCGGATGGATGTATTCGAAACCCCAGCTCTAGTGTGCTAGCGTATTTTACCACTGCACCACCTGAGCGGCACATTTTTTAAATTAAAAACGTCACCGTAGTTCACAGTGCACTAGACAATCGATTCCTGACTAAAAGTTGAAACATTTATTTATCACTCCATACCACAGTGGATCGCGGTCACAGCAGCTCTCACAGTGGCTCAGATCAGTGTGAACATCTCTGTGTACTGGTGATACGTAATAAAAAACCCACTGAACACGTTTCAACTGTACGTTTCATGGTTTAAAATTCAGAATTTTGCATATATTAATTTGTAACAATAAGACAACTTACAAATGCTATCAATTCATACCAGCGACTGCAAAACTCTTATCTACAAAGCTACAAAATTCGTATCAGCATCAGCAGTTCCAGTCGTTCCTCTAAAGCTTTAAACACTCGAACGCCCAAAACCTCAAACTCACACATTCTGAGAAACCACGTAGACCAGTTTTCCATGTTGTGTATTTCCAAATAAAACTTTGAAAAGAGTCTAAGAAGCACAAGAGCTGAAGGGTCGAGCAGAGGTTGTGGAACTCTTCCCCTGTTTGGACACATGAGGGGATGAAGTGTTAGTGCCGTCATGGACTTTTCTAACTCTACTGCTGTTGAAAACACCACACGACATGCTAGCAAACAGGAGAAAGGGTAAGTACCAA
Source organism: Trichomycterus rosablanca (assembly GCF_030014385.1). Lineage (NCBI taxonomy): Eukaryota > Metazoa > Chordata > Actinopteri > Siluriformes > Trichomycteridae > Trichomycterus > Trichomycterus rosablanca. Next base: position 3,602,980 of record NC_085999.1, read on the forward strand.
TAAACAAGCAAATAGTATTTGAGGTCACTGTAAAAATATATTTCTTACCACCTTTCCTATCCCCCAAATTTTTCATGTCAGTCTGACCAATTTTTTTTATTACCAAGTGCTGACACTAGAAAGCCTTTTTGTGATGCATGGTCTGAATAATAAAATCTTATGAATTCATAAATGTAATTATGTAAATACAAAAATTAAAAAATACATTCTTTAGTAAGTGTAATTAGAGCAGAACACAACAATTGTGTTATCATGCAGTACATAGACCTACTAAGCTTTCCAAAAAAAGATGTGTGTAGATTAGTGTATTTGTTGCTCTGTACATTTTGTCACAATCCTGCCGTATTTAACAATTAAAAAGAACCCCAAATAACCAGATGATGTTTGGGAAATGACATGGTAGACTGTGATGTCTTGCCATCTAGATATAAAAACCATCACATGAGTAAATGTAATGTTACTGTATTAATATACACTGACGAGGCATAACAGGTGAAGTGAATAACACTGATTATCTCTTCATCACGTCACCTGTTAGTGGGTGGGATATATTAGGCAGCAAGTGAACATTTCATCCTCAAAGTTGATGTTAGAAGCAGGAAAAATGGGCGTGAGAGGATTTGAGTGAGTTTGACAAGGGCCAAATTGTGATGGCTAGACGACAGGGTCAGAGCATCTCCAAAACTGCAGCTCATGTGGGGTGTTCCTGGTCTGCAGTGGTCAGTATCTATCAAAAGTGGTCCAAGGAAGGAACAATGGTAAACCGGTGACAAAGTCATGGGCAGCCAAGGCTCATTGATGCATGTGGGGAGCGAAGGCTGGCCCATGTAGTCCGATCCAACAGATGAGCTACTGTAGGTCAAATTGCTAAAGAAGTTAATGCTGGTTCTGATAGAAAGGTGTGAGAATACACAGTGCATCTACAGGTCCGGGCTGTTTTGGCAAAAGGGGGACCAACACAATATTAGGAAAGTGGTCATAATGTTATGCCTGATCGGTGTATACTGCAGGGGTTGGCAGCTACTCGGCCTTGTATAGCAAATTGACATCTAGGATTTGCTTTAAGTTCAAATTTCTCATGCTCATTGAAATTTTATTGATATGTGTAAACATAATCTTATACAAATACAACCTAAAGTCTGAGCTTTGATGTCTTGTTGATTCAGAAAACTCTGAATGAGGGCAGTTTACCCCTTTAAAGATGGGAGGTTTGGGGTTAAAAGAAATCCACCACACACAGAATGCAAACTCACCAGGTTTGGATTTTATACTAGACTAAGTTTTACCTTCGAGAGAAAGGTGTACTGATGGGGTATGATGATCGCTCAGCCTGTGAAGGCCTGGAAATCAGACTCTGTAACAGCAGGGAGAAGAAGACAGGTAAACACACCAGGGAACAGAAATCACAAATATATGCAGATGTAGACAGGATATATTAATGACATGTGGGTAAAGAAGACAGATAAAAGCTTAACAGCACAACACACACAAATGTATCATATACAAGATGGATCTTCTTCTTCCTTTGTCCCGTTCGGTTGCGGGGTCGGCTCTCGGCGGATCATGATCCGCATTGATTTGGCACAATTTTTACACCGGATGCCCTTCCTGACACAACCCTCCCTATTTTATGGGCCGGGCTTGGGACTGGCATTACAATGCACTGGTTTGTGCATCTAGTGGCTTGGTATCTATAGGACAATTCAGTGTTTCCAATTAGCCTGGCTGCATGTTTTTGGACTGTGGGAAAAAAACAGAGCACCCGGAGGAAACGGGGAAAACATGCAAACTCCGCACAGAAAGGACCCGGACCGCCCCACCTAGGGATCGAACCCAGGACTTTCTTGCTGTGAGGCGACAGTGCTACCCACTAAGCCACCGTGCCACCGTGATCATATACAAGATAGATAATCTGTTTATAGTGGAAATAGAAATAAAAGAAATGTTTTAACTACTAAACATTTCATATACTACTTAAATGTATACAGACTTTATTATGTCCACTGCTTTATAATAAAAAGCTTGTGTGTGTGGTTGACTTTAAGGAGACAAATGAAAAGACTACATCAAGAACAAATGTGTTTGTTTGCTTTTATTATTCGTTTTACATTTAGAATTAATTGAAATTCTCAACATTGCGACGTTCCTGTAAAAACATACTCAGCCCTTCACAAGAACCTTAACAGAAATCCAGCTCTTAGAATTCATCTCCCTACTGAGGAATATTGAATAGTACCATGAAATAAAAGGTCAATGAAAATTAGTATAATTTCAAAACAAAATGTGCTTTTAATATTTTAATGTAATTGTTATTATTATTTTGTCTATTGCACATATCCTAAATGTGATCAATACAAAACTTTGTGTCCTTGCAAACACTTGTTAAATGCTCAGCATTTGTGTAGTCAGGAAAGGACCAGCAGGCGAGAACAGGACATGGTTTAACTGCTTTGGCAATGCTAACAATTGGCACATCAAGTGTAACAGACGCCCACTACAATTCATCTCGGTCCTCACACAGAACAGGCACTTCAGAATAATTTCCATTCCAAACCACGACTACAAAAAAACAGGATCAAATTTTCAACTCTTTTCACAAATATATATTATTGACAGTGTGTGTCATATTTAATTCCTTTTTTTTTTTTATTGTTATTTGATTGTATCACATCATTATGATACCTGACTGAACATTCCTTTACAAACATCATCATACATATTGTGCTTTTGATTCAGCTGATGTGTAAAACTTGTAACCTTAAATTCACACCGGACACAGCTTGTGCAGTAAAGTTTCTACAACGCCAAATCAGAAAAAGTGTGAGAAAATGATTGAAATGTTTAAAAACAATGCAACTCAAAGAAAGATTGAATCAGAATCCTTTATTGATCCCAGAGGGAAATTGCAGAAAGCAAATTCCTTCGAGCCGGATTCGAACCAGCGACCTAAGGATGCCAGAACAATCCACTACAGTCCTCCGCTCTACCAACTGAGCTATCGAAGGGCATGGAGGGGATTTGCATATTTCTCGCTCTACAGTGCATAATATCATTAAACGATTCAAGGAATTAGGAGGAATTTTAGTGCATAAGGGTCAAGGGTGCAAGCTTAAGCTGAACGCCCGTGATCTTCCATCCCTCAGATGGCAGTGCATCAAGAATTGCCACTCAACAATAGCTGATATAACCACATGGGTGAGGGATTACTTTGGCAAACCTTTGTCAAGCTCTACAATACAGAGTTACTGCAAAAATGATACTTAAAACTTTACTGTGCAAAAAAGAAGCCTTATGTTAACCATGTCCAGAAGCGGTGTCGACTTATCTGGGCTCGGAGGCATCTAGGATGCACCATCACACAGTTGAAACGTGTATTGTGGTCAGAAGCATATGCTGCCTTCAAGGCGTCAACTTTTCCAGGAACGTCCAGCATTTTAATGGCATAACTGTGGAAGAAGAGGGTACGGGTACTGGACTGGCCTGCCTGCAGTCCTGACCTGTCCCCAATAGAGAATGTGTGTAGAATTTTGAAATGAAAAATGCCCCCGTACTGTTGCTTTTTCTGATTTGGGGTTGTAATAATAAACATCAATCCACACTGAAACAAACTCCAACAGCATTAACAGTCCTCGAGTGACGTAGCAATAAAAAACGTTAGCTGAACCACATCTCAAACTCCCTATATAGACAAAGATTGGCCCTTATGTCAGGTAGGGATTTGCCAGAGGTGATTCCTCATAACTGTTGCACTAACGACCTCCGCTGACAGGGGATAATGGAGATTGGTGGATGACTCTCCATACACAATGAACCTGCCTTGTGCAGGTAAAAAGAAGCGGTCTGTACTGCACACGCATTTTATAATCCAATTACTTATAAACTAGTTTCTATGAAGTTTGCTTCAGTGCTTTAGCCATGCATGCGAAAACAAAAAAGAAATGAGGATAAAACAAGTGCAACACATGCTTTGGAAATACATCCGGTGTGAATTAGCTGTTCAAAACATTAATTAGTCATTAATGAGGTTCCCACACACAGATAGGTTGTGCTTGTACAGAAGCACAGAAGTATTTATTAAAATATACGTACATAAAACATACCACACACCACCCTGGTCAGTTATACTGCCATCATTTATTAACACAAAACTTAATTTTTGTGCCTCTTCTATTCATAAAAAAGAGCTCTGTTTATGGGAGGAGACAAATAATGAAGAAGAGTAAGTAAAAAGTGAGCTTGAGGTGTTTGGATAGAACATGACTTAAAATTGCTTCAGTCATTTTAATAATATTCGTGTCCGTATCTGTTCTAAGCATTGTTTGGGTGAATATACTACAATATACACTGATCAGCCACAACATTAAAACCACCTCCTTGTTTCTACACTCACTGTCCATTTTATGAGCTCCACTTACCATATAGAAGCACTTTGTAGTTCTACAATTACTGACTGTAGTCCATCTGTTTCTATGCATGCTTTGCTAGCCTCCATTCACTCTGTTCTTTAATGGTCAGGACCCCCACAGGACCACCACAGAGTAGGTATAAAATATTTAGCCAACAGCGCCCCGTGGGCAGCGTCCTGTGACCACTGATGAAGGTCTAGATGACCAACTCAAACAGCAGCATTAGATGAGCGATCGTCTCTGACTTTACATCTACAAGGTGGACCAACTAGGTAGGAGTGTCTTATAGAGTGGACAGTGAGTGAACACGGTATTTAAAAACTCCAGCAGCGCTGCTGTGTCTGATCCAGTCATACCAGCACAACACACACTAACACACCACCACCATGTCAGTGTCACTGCAGTGCTGAGAATGATCCACCACCTAAATAATACCTGCTCTGTGGTGGTCCTGTGGGGGTCCTGACCATTGAAGAACAGCATTAAAGGGGGCTAACAAAGCATGCAGAGAAACAGATGGACTACAGTCAGTAATTGTAGAACTACAAAGTGCTTCTATTTGGTAAGTGGAGCTGATAAAATGGACAGTGAGTGTAAAAACAAGGAGGTGGTTTTAATGTTACGGCTGATCGGTGTATACTGAACTCTAGATGGGATTAAACAAACGTGCAGTTTGTATTTGTTTTATTGCATATGCTGTTTTTGCTGTTTGTTTCTGGTATTTAATTCTAATATTTAATTAAACCAGTTATACAGTATAGTATCTAGGTGCAGGGTAAATCACAGCATGGTGGATCAGTTGGTAGCACTGCTGCCTCACAGCTTAAAGAGCCTGGGTTCGATTCCCAGGGTCCTTTCTGTGTGGAGTTTGCATGTTCTCTCCATGCATTTGAGGCCTCGCAAAGGATTGGCGTCCTGTCCGGGTTGTGTTATTGCATGTCGCCCAGTGATTCCAGGGAAGCCGCACTCATGGTGACCTTGACCATTTGACCATCCTTCCTGGACTTTAATTTCCTTTGGGATCAATAAAGTATCTATCTATCTATTCATCCATCCATCTATCTATTGGTCATCCAATAGCAGAATCTTTGTTCACTAAACCTGCTGAACATACAGTATTGGGCAAAAGTTTGGACGCCACTGGTCAAATTCAATGTTTAAACTGTTAACACACGCTTAACAGAGAACAAACTTAAACATGCCATTTTTACTACTATTTCTTGGATTGAACACATTAGGAAAATAGTAGTTAGAATGTTAACAGTTGTTAACTTATTTTCACTATTGCATAATACTTTAAAACTTCATAGCCCTGATGACGGTGCACTTTAGGATCTGATGTTAATCAAAATCCTACATATTAACCATATACAACAGTGGTCCCCAACCACCGGGCCATGGACCAGTACCATCTGCACAGAAAGAAAAAATAATTATGGATCACTACAAAAGCAATGAAAACACGGCTTCCATTTCCAATGGGTGTTATTGTCTCCTATCACCCCTTGGTGGGAGCGTCTCGTTGCAGCAAAAAAAGCTCAGAGTTCCCACTGATTTTCCATCATTTGAGAGTAGTATTGTTATTCTATTTTAATTCGCCCCTGCCGGTCTGTGAAATTATATCTTATAAGAAACCGGTCCATGGCGCCAAAAAGGTTGGGGATCACTAATATACAATATAGATTAGCGTTTTAACACAACCCCTATTATAGATACTTAATAAAGGATCATTTGGCACTTGGGTTTACTGCTTGTGCCATTTCTGTGCAATAATATTTGTAAGCAAATCCTTAAAACCTTAGGTGAACTTAATTCTGTATTAAAAATCAGACAAACCATCCTAAAGTAAACAAAGAAGTAGTTGTAGTACGACTAGTTCGTTCTCTGAAACACCACACCACACCACACAAAACTTAGAAATAGATTAAGGATCAGAATAGCAGCTGTAGAAAAGATTAACACTGGGAACATCATGCAGCTCACTTAACACACCACACACCGACACTTTCTTTTGTTTTTCAGCACAGCGCTGCCATTAGCAACAGGTTTTCCTCCCTCCCTACTCTGTTCAGATTTCCCTGTTTCTCTCTGATCTTGTGATGTATGAGTGATGTGTGCTAATTCCTCTGTTCTGTTCCTCCCTGATTCTGGCTCATGACTGGATTCTTTCCCTTTCTGCTTTTTGCCCCGCCCTTCCCTGGCACCTGAGATTTCATCCTGGGCGGAGGTAGCCGGACAGGTCTCTAACTCGGACAGGCTGTAGGCTAGTGCCATCTGCAGGTCTTCGTCCACCTCGTCTTCACTGCTTTCCGGGCAGTGAAGGAACGGGGCAGAGCTGAAGGAGCGCTGGGGGTTGGTTGGGGTGCGGTGGTTGGTGAGATCGGAGTGGACAGAACTGAACGGGAGCTGTTGTGTCTGGCTGGACTGCTCTCTGCGGCTGAGCTCCAGAGCCAGAGCCATCTCATCTTCTACACCTGAGAACACACACGGGGCTCGGGTTAAGACTTTTAATGCTGTGCTACTGCTGAAGTAATAGAGGGATGCTGGGTCCAGCCAGGTCATTTTCCTATGGTATACATTTCTGACATCCCTAGTATTCCCTAGTATTTATATTTAATGATTAAGTCAGATTCAATCAACCCACATTATGTCCATGATTTTTTGGTGCAACTCAGGCAACACAAACAATGCATCTCACTCTGTTTGCTCTGTAATCTGGTCCAACTGTGCTTTACAAGATGTAACATAAAGCTTCCACAAGGGGGAGTTTGCATACAATTTGTTTATTTAATTATTATTATTATTTTTCTCTGCGACCTACTTTTTCGGCTTTGACCCAGGGTTTTATGTTACATCCTGTACACCACAGTTGGACCAGACTACAGAGCAGAGCAGAGATGGTAAGATGCATTGTTTGTGTTGCCTTGGTCACGTAAAAGAATCATGGACAACGTGGGTCGACCAACCAGGCATAACATTATGACCACTGACAGGTGAAGTGAATAACACTGATTATCTCTTCATCACGGCACCTGTTAGTGGGGGGGGGATATATCAGGCAGCAAGTGAACATTTCATCCTCAAAGTTGATGTTAGAAGCAGGAAAAATGGGCGAGCGTGAGGATCTGAGCGAGTTTGACAAGAGCCAGATTGTGATGGCTAGACGACTGGGTCAGAGCATCTCCAAAACTCTTGTGGGGCATTCCCGGTCAGCAGTGGTCAGTATCTATCAAAAGTGGTCCAAGAAAGGAACAGTTGTAAACCGATGACAGGGTCATGGGCGGCCAAGGCTCACTGATGCCAACAGACGAGCTACTGTAGCTCAGATTGCTGAAGACGTTCATGCTGGTTCTGATAGAAAGGCGTCAGAATACACAGAGCAGCACAGTTTGTTGCGTATGGGGTAGCAAAAGGGAGACCAACACAATATTAGGAAGATGGTCATAAAGTTATGCCTAGTCGGTGTACATTTGTAAAGAGATCTATCAGGTTTTACCAAATTCATCAGACCATATGCATATCAAAGAGCATTTATACCAAACCTCAGAGCCATCACTCCCACCTCCTAAATTACTTAATAATAAATGTAAATGCAAACAAGATTTATAAACTATGTGTAAAACCAAAATACCGTCTGCAACAGAGTGCATGTAATCTAAGCATAAAAACGAGGCCAGCAAAAAGCTCTAGTTTCCAGAACAGCATATTAGGGCTGTATTGAGTTTTAATTTGAAAAAGAGATAAAGAAAAATGATTTTAAGAATGAAGTCATATTTGTTTCAGTTCTCAGAATAAAGTCAAGATGATTTAGAGAATAACGTCAAAATATTATGAAGATAACCTCCTACTTTTAAACACGTTATGGATTTGGTAAAGTTCTACTTTCGTATTAGTTTTACAAATAAAGAAGTACTCTATCCCTGGCACATCAACAACATTTTGTTATAATAACGCTGAAACGGCTTTGCAAGAAGGTGCGTTTATTAAGAAGAAAGAATCAGACGGACTTGAAGAAATAGTCTCTTTTGTTGAAGCAGAACTTGCAGGTAGTGGCTGTTTAAGCTAAGATGCTGCCTTTGGTCAGAGCTTCTCTGAACTGGTAAGCTTACACTGGCCGTCCTATTACAGAAAATAATTCAGACTTTATTCTCAAAATTAAAATGGCAAAAATTTACTTTTAAGTTTAAGTTTCTGCCCAACATTTTAAATTAATTGTATGACTTCTGCGTTGTTGTTTGATGGTGACCTGCCATCTTAAGCAACCTACACAATAAGAATCCATCCCTCAAATTTACATTTACAGCATTTAGCAGATCCTTTAATCAAAGCGTCTTACCGTTGTTACTGAATACAGTGCAAGCAACTGAGGGTTAATTGCCTTGCTCAGGGGTCCAACAGTGGCAAAAATGGAAGTGGTGGGGATTGAACCAGCAACTTTCCGGTCACTACTTCAGTGCATTAACCTCTGAGCTTCCACTGCACTCCCTGCACCTCCCACTGTCATAAATATTTGCTTATATGTAGTGAATAATAGACTGAGTATTGAAAGTACCATTAATGAGGACAGTCTTCAGGACCCCGTCCTCCTCGATCTCGGTTCTCTCCTGCCCGTTTTCTTTGATCCTGTAAAGACGAGTCGTTAAAAGCCCCTCATTTATGCGCTCGTTTATGAAGAGTGCATTAAAAGATTAGCACTTGCTTACTCTGGCTGCTGTTAAAAACCTTTATCAGCATAACCAATATGAGTAAATAAGATTAGCTTGAAAGGAAAATAACACTTAGCTCTGCAGCACTGCTAGCACTTACAGTAATACGGAGATTGAATGTTATATTAGATAGAAGTAACGAAGTGAACTGACTTTTTCGTTGTGGTGCGTTTTCCATTGACGAGCCGTGTGGAAGTGGAGACGGACTTAAAATTTCCTCCTCCGCTGCCTCCCATTGAGGAAGAGGAGAAAGAGGTGAAGTCAACTGAAAATGAAGCAGAAAGATAAATAATTAGGGGACTGAAATCAGACAGTGAATTACATGATTTACATTAGGTCAGGTTTTAGGCTTAAAGTAATATTTTTAAATCTATTCCATTTGCATCAACGATTAAACCTAAAACAGTTCAACTCTAAAGTTGTGTAATTCTACTTTTTTACAAAATATCCAGGTTTTAATTTTCTTGTTTTTTCCTATGTACAGATTTTACCTTTTTTCGCCCTTTTCTTTTATCTGCTCCTGAGCCCTACCTTGACCCAAAAAGGGCTGTACCTAGAATTTGCCCCTTTCTGACAAGTGTGTAGTAACCAACTGCTTATTTTAACCTAGTGGCCTACAACACATATGCGGTTAAGGCCTGTCTGCTCCAGGGGCGTCATACGATGGCTGACCCTGCGCTCTGACCCCAGCTTCCAAACAAGCTGGGATATGCGAAGAAAGAATTTCATTGTACTGTACACCACCTGTACATGTATATATGACAAATCAAGTATATCTTCTTCTAAAGAATCACTTTGGCCCTCCCACCCTTAGACACAGCCAATCAGATCTGTGTAGGCGATAACAGACCGGCCAATAGCAGAGCAGTGGTGGGCTAGCACATTGTTCTAGCATTTAAAAGCCTAATGCAAAACTATCTGTTAGTGCTATAGTTGTTTTTCGAGAGCTCTCCATGTTTGAGATGGAAGAACAGTCCATGTTTTTCTTAATGAGGACAATTACAGTCTACTGTGATCACACATAATCTACAAAGACATCTTGTTATAATTTACATTAAGTAAAAATGTACAACATTTTGTACAAATTCAAGGTAAATCCTGATAATCTTCTCTACAATGAGCATATGAGATGCTAACCATTTGCTGAGGGGAAGGAGAAGAACCTGCTGGGCCCGAGTCTTGAGAAGCCATGGTGACCAAACTCATGGTGGTTGTGCATCCCGCTGTGCAAACCTCCGAATGGGAAATCATCTAAAAGGGAATAAACGTGGAAGCAACAATCATTAAAACACACAAACCCAACACTGGCAACAACAGAGGAAGAATGTGTCAAGCTCATGGCAGCAAGTGTAGTGCAGTCAATCATAGCGTGCACTAACCAAAAAAGTCAGCAAATGGATCCTGGCCTCCGAAGAATTCCCGAAACACCTCCTCTGGGCTGCGGAATGTGAAGGTGAATCCTGGAAAGTCGTCGGAAAAGGAACCACCGCCTGAGCCTTAAGGGGGAAAATATATCGACAAGAACTTAAGATCATTCCAGAACACAAATGATCAAAAGAAAGAAATAAAAGATTTTCTTACCAGAGTTAGGAATTCTACTTTTTCCATAAGTGTCATAAGCTTCTCGTTTGCTTCCTTGGAAATATAAAGGTATAACAGTGCTTTAGTAACAAAGAAATAAAAGAAAAAAATAACATAATACCTTAGAAGCCAAAGTGTATACAAACTTACTGTCTGATAAAACTTCATAGGCTTCTGCGATCTCCTTAAATTTTCTCTCGGCCTCCTCCTTGTTGTCTGGATTCTTGTCTGGGTGCCACTGCAAGGCCAGTTTCCTGTAACTGAATCCACATGTACACCAGTGAGCCAACAGACAATTCCACACATATACACCGATCAGCCATAACATTAAAACCACCTTCTTGTTTCTACACTCACTGTCCATTTTATCAGCTCCACTTACCATATAGAAGCACTTTGTAGTTCTACAATTACTGACTGTAGTCCATCTCTTTCTCTGCATGCTTTGTTAGCCCCTTTCATGCTGTTCTTCAATGGTCAGGACCCCCACAGGACCATCACAGAGCAGGTATTATTTAGGTGGTGGATCATTCTCAGCACTGCAGTGACACTGACATGGTGGTGGTGTGTTAGTGTGTGTTGTGCTGGTATGAGTGAATCAGACACAGCAGCGCTGATGGAGTTTTTAAACACCTCACTGTCACTGCTGGACTGAGAATAGTCCACCAACCTAAAATATATCCAACCAACAGCACCCCGTGGGCAGCATCCTTTGACCACTGATGAAGGTCTAGAAGATGACCGACTCTAACAGCAGCAATAGACGAGCGATCGTCTCTGACTTTACATCTACAAGGTGGACCGGCTAGGTAGGAGTGTCTAATAGAGTGGACAGTGAGTGGACACGGTATTTAAAAACTCCATCAGCGCTGCTGTGTCTGATCCACTCATACCAGCACAACACACACTAACACACCACCACCATGTCAGTGTCACTGCAGGGCTGAGAATCACCCACCACCTAAATAATGCCTGCTCTGTGGTGGTCCTGACCATTGAATAACAAAGTAACAGCAGGCTAAAACAGTATGTAGAGAAACAGATGGACTACAGTCAGTAATTGTAGAACTACAAAGTGTTTCTATATGGTAAGTGGAGCTGATAAAATGGACAGTGAGTGTAGAAAAGTATAAAGTGTTTTAGTCTTGGAGTTTGGTCTTCCTCTCTTCACTCTCCATCTGTTTTTGTTTATTTTTTTTCACCATATCGAGGAAGCCTCACATTGTCATGCTAACGCTAACTGGCTAACTCTTGAGCTGTATCTAACCTGCACAGTGCTCCATATCACTTTTAGCAGTGAACAATATTACATGTATTGCTGCCCACTGAAGACTACAGCTGTTGTATTAACTATGTTATGGTATGGCGGTATTTGTAAAATCCATACAGTATGAGGAATGAGGAAGACGGTATACTGAATGTACCAACATACTGCTCAGCACTAATTTAAACTGCTTTATTTCTGTGTTATAACTGATTACCATTTCTGTTCCATTATTTAACAATTAATCACCCAACCATTGAGGCAAAGCAGGCAGAGAAACCTGATGCTTGTCCAGTAGAGAGTTACTCCACTGTATCTAAATAGTGCCGAATCATACTGACTGTACTGGTGCCTGGAAACAGCAGCTATCAATATTCTAAACCTATTACAGTTCTCTATGATCAAGGATGACCAAACAAAGTTATATCCAGGCATATTGAGTAACGCTCGAGAGCATTCAGTTTTGCAAGTGTCTGTGAATTTCCCCCGACTAGGCTATTTCTAGTCTCAGTAGTCTGGTGTGGGCAAAGCAAACAGATGGGCAGGAAGCCTCTCCATTCCGCAAGTAGAGATGTAAAAACACTGTATTATTGATGGGGTCGGTGTGGCTGTGTACAACTGTACTGCTCAGATCCTGTGTCCTATAATCAGCTTGTTCTGCCAAAAAATCTAATTCAAATCAAACGAGTGGGTGATTTTAAAGTCATATATATATATATATATATATATATATATATATATACACACACACACACACACCCACACCCACACCCACACATATTCATATATATACTGCTCACAAAACATGCACATACACATGTTTGGTGAAGGTGAACAGAAGCATGTCAAACTGGACGAGAGTGCCACACATTGACTTTTCAGTAGGGTGTATGGTCACCCAAGACTGCCAAAACACATTGACAGCGATGGGGCATGGTCAGGATCAGATTGTCCAGCAGTTCTCGATCCTCTGCCACTCTTGCTCCAGGGCAACTTCCAGCTCAAGAAGTGTTGTGGGAGGCATTGGACGGTTTGCCAGACGTCTTCCCAGTGCATCCCAAGCATGTTCAATGGGATTCAGGTCTGGAGAACGTGAAGGCCAGTCCTTTTTTTTTTTTTAATCGCTTCATATTCATTTTGAAACATCCCCTAATTTTTGTGAGCAGCAATTGTCAAGAGACAATTCTAACAGTCCTACAGTGCTCAAATATATAATCTGAAAGGTCATCTGGACACCCAAAGCTCTGTAGACTGGCAACATTCAATTAATCAAGGCAAAGAAGAGTCACTAGCTATCTGTCCATTAGGGTGCATGTTCATTCAGCTTTGCTTGGCCCCACAAAATGACACAATATATGATGGAATCAGTATGCAGTTGCAATTAATACAATTTTTATTGTTTATTTAATATTTATTGTACTGTACGGTAACCTTAGCTCTAACTTCAACAAATAAAATGACATTTGCAAACTCCACTGTACAACCTGACCACAGGTCTGTTGTAAAAGAGTGGACGACTTTAAATATCTCCGCTGCCAGTTCGCTTATAACGTTGGTGTCTAGCTGTCTGTCCATCGGGGTGCATGTTAATTTAGAAAGCCCCTTTTCTTGCACTAGAATTAAACTGTTTTAAGCTGTATTTGTTTAAAATTTTATTTTTAATCAACAGATTTACAGTTTGTTTTGACAAGACAATGTCCAGTCTATAGAAATAAATGAATGCTTACGCTTTTTTTATTTCATCTTGAGAGGCACCGCGTGGCACTCCCAGAACATCATAATAATCCACCATGTCTTCTCGTCCTCCTCGTCCTCACTGTGTCCTGCCTTCTGGTGACAAAGAGAAAGTAAAAAAATCACTTAAAAAAGACTTATTAATTACATTTGTCTCACAATATGTGTTGTGACATGTCAATGACACTAAGGTTACATAATGCCGTGACAACATTTAACAACTTTTCACATTTTTCTCTTTTAAGCGACATGACCAAGCTCTCATTTTCTGGACTAAAATAGGCTGGTTTTCAGTCTACTGATATATGTACACTGTATAGCCAAATATATATGAACACGCCCTTCTAATTATCAACTTCAGGTGTTTCAGCAACAACAATTAATAAATAGGATATAAAAAACCTAGATAAAATAAATTGTCACCAATGTTGCGGCAACAGTTTGGGACAGAAACTTTATTTCATGTTGCTTGAACTGTCAATTTAAGGTCCTCACACAGAATTTCACTGGGTTTCATTTTGACTAGGTGACTTCAGACCCTTACTTTGCGTTATTTTGAAGTCATACTTATAGATAATAATTGTCTAGTCGCATAAACCAATTTTGCTTAGGTTTTAGATCACAAACTGATGATCAGATAATCTCCCTTATAATCAGATAATTATGGCAAGTCACCCAATCACAGCTTATTGTGCTGTTTGTTTGCCTTTTTGACATCAGTTTATGTGATATATAGATTTAACAGGGCTGAGAGCAATCAAGCCAATCGAGAGTGTGTTTTGCCTAATTTAACCCAATTATTAAAATCAATTTAAAGAGATGTTAATTGAGTGACTAGGGGGCAAATGACCTGGTGTGGGTTATCTTTTTCCTTCAATAAATGACAATTTTATTTATATGCAGTGCACGAGTTTGAGTTTGACAGAAGCAGGGGGCATTTCCCCTGAATGTCCCCTAATACACTGATGTAAAAATTATAAATAAACATACTCCGCTCACTAGCTTTGCTAATGTTAGGATTCGTCAGTGTTCCCATCAGTTGTTGACATGGCTGGAATGTTTTAGAACGGCTGGGAACCCCCCCCCCACCCCCTCCCCCTCAACCTGGCAGAATTGGTCACCCCCAGTGTTCAATTCATGGCTACGGCCTTGCCTCAGAGAACTTCTCAAACAATAGTAAGCTAACTTTGTGATTATCATCACATTAGTTTAATATTAAACAGTTAAACCATTAGTATGTTTTCAAGCTGCTAAAAAAAAGGTCTGGGGTCCTCAACAAATAAAAAGTACCTAGTTTCTACCCAAATATTTTGCAATTTAGTAATAAAATTCTGGAAGGAGCCCCTTACTTCACTGTACCTAATTGGTTGAATATTAAACAGTTAAACTAGTAGTATGTTTTGAAGCTGCTGAAGAGGGTCTGGGGTCTAACCTAACTTTTACCCAGTGTCTTGCAATTTAGTCCTAAAATTCTGGAAGAAAGAAATAGAGCCCCTTACTTTACACATAAATGTTTTGTCACGATACCTAACTGGTTGAATATTAAACAGTTAAACCAGTAGTATGATTTTAAGCTGCTAAAAAAAATCTGGGGTCCCTAACAAACAAAAAGTACCTCATCTTCACCTAAATGTCTTGCAATTTAGTCATAAAATTCTGGAAGGAGCCCCTTAATTTACACATAAATGTTTTGTCACTGTACCTAACTGGTTGAATATTAAACAGTTAAACCAGTAGTATGTTTCTAAGCCGCTGAAGAGGGTCTGGGGTCCCTAACAAATAAAAAGTACCTCATTTCTACCCAAATGTCTTGCAATTAAGTCATAAAATTCTTACTTTACACATGAATGTTTTGTCACTGTACCTAACTGGTTGAATATTAAACAGTTAAACCAGTAGTATGTTTTCAAGCTGCTGAAGAGGGTCTGGGGTCCCTAACAAACAAAAAGTACCAAATTTTTACCCGAATGACTTGCAACTTAGTCATAAAATTCTGGAAGAAAGAAATAGAGCCCCTTACTTTACACATAAATGTTTTGTCACGCTACCTAACTGGTTGAATATTAAACAGTTATACCAGTAGTATGTTTTAAAGCTGCTGAAGAGGGTCTAGTACCTAATTTCTACCCAAATGTCTAGCAATGAAGTCATAAAGTTCTTACTTTATACATGAATGTTTTGTCACTGTACCTAATTGGTTAGATGGATGGATGGATAGATAGATACTTTATTTATCGAATATTAAGCAGTTAAACCAGTAGTATGTTTTAGAGCTGCTAAAGAAAGTCTGGGGTACTTAACAAACAAAAAGTACCTAATCTTTACCTAAATTCCTTGCAATTATTTACTAAATTCTAGATTTACACACAAATTGTTTGTTACTATATATTTTCAAGACATATATTTAATTACATTTTATTGTTAATTTGGAGAAATAATATGGTTCTAATGTTTCTTAAAATACGGGGTTTTTTTTAAATGTGGGATAATTTAGAATAATAATTCAAGAATTATAATTTAAAGTGGCTCTGTTCTAAAAATGTAAACAGAATTTTAAGTGTAAACAACTTTAACTGTAATATGGATGTTTTCTTGCCATCAGTTTGACATCCAGCAGAACAATTGAATCCGAATTGTTTTCATTTAAACTCCACAGACAAAAAGATCTCAATCAAGTGGGTCTAAATGAAAGCAGAATGTTGTTATAATAAAGATCTTGGTCTGGTGTGAAGCTTTAATGAAACCACATGCTGCACCATGTGTTGCTTCTGTCAGACCCCCAAACTTTGCCGTGTGTTTGGGCCATAAAGGCCGCTGACAGCTGCACTGTTTTAAACACACCCACTGTGAAACTGCCAGCAATCCAACACACACACCAACACACACACCTGCAGTCTAAGTCATTCCCAAAACTAAACAAGAGAGTAAATTTACCTTTTTTAGAAGTGTCCAGCAGGGAGGACTGGCGGCTCTGTCCGTGTCAGTGACTGTAAATAGGACAGAATAACACCGATGGAATGCGCTGGGTGACGGAGGGGCGGACCTGCTGACATTAACCGACGATTACACACGAATGAGCTCGGTTTCACAGGTTCTTCGTCGTTATTAAGTGACCGTGTGTGTTCTTAGGTCTGTTATTATAACTGTGTGTGAGTGTGTTCTCCTCCTACAGACACTGTGCGTCACCATCAGCTGTGTTGCAGCTCACACACACCAGATTATCCAGAACATGCCAGTGTTTTCTATCGCCATTCACTCCGCCCAGAGCAGCTTCAGACCCTCATTCTGAGCCCTGATTGGCTCCTTGTGAAGACTGCGAGCGACCAATCAGCAGTCTGCACTGCTTTGGTCTACTTGGACCCTAGTCAAGAACGGGGACTTTTCCTCTTGACGGTAAACTATGGCAGGGTTTTTCAAGCGACTCACATTTTACCGCGACCCAGGCGACACAAACAATGCATCAAAACTAAACATAATTTATAGACATGGTGGCAATAGGAAGTCATTTCTGCCCACAGCTGTGGCAACCTATAATAACTCTCACTGGTGCAAGAGAAGGACGCAGAACCTATAATACCCGCAAAAGACAATAAAACTACTACTTGACTGGTACTACCTGATTCACAATTTGCACATGGTACTGTTTTATTTGCACAGCTTTAAATTACACAATGTCTGTAACTGCACCTTTAGGTTCCCCCCTTTTTAGTTTTTGTTTTTATCCTGTTAGATGTTTTATATTCTTATTTTTTATATTATTATATTTTATTTTATTTTTAATATATATATTAGATTTTATATCTTACATGTATTACATTACTGTCTTAAATTTTGTATTCTTTCCTGTACCTCATTGTAATGTCGTTGTGTGAAGTGTGTAATAATTGTAATTGCTGCTGCGACACCGCAATTTCCCTTCGGGGATCAATAAAGTAATCAATCAATCAATCAATCAAAGTGACACTCGTGGACAAATTCATTTCGTCTTTGTGTGGTTCTTAAAGTTCGTTTATTTAGTCATTATTATTTTTCTTTGTGGCCAGTTTTGGCTTTGAAAAACACTGACCTGTGGTACAGTATGTTTAAAATTCATGGTCATAGTAAACAGTATGGGCGGTGCCGTGGCTCGGTGGGTACCACTGTCGCCTCTGTCACAGCAAGAAGGTCCTGGGTTCGATCCCCAAGCGGGACGGTCCGGGTCCTTTCTGTGCGGAGTTTGCATGTTCTCCCCGTGTCTGCATCGGTTTCCTCCCACATTCCAAAAACATGCTGTCAGGTTAATTGGAGACACTGAATTACCCTATAGGTAAATGGGTATGTGTGTGTATGTGTGTGTGTGCGTCTGCCCTGCGATGGACTGGCACCCCGTCCAGGGTGTTACTGTGTGCCTTGCGCCCATTGAAAAGGCTCCAGCAACCCCCCCCCAACAACCCTAATTGGCTAAGCGGCTAAGAAAGTGAGTGAGTGAGTGAGTGAGTAAACAGTAGGCTATGTCTAAATAATGCATCATGTTTTATATTCAGAATATTATGAATTTAGGATGTGTTGGTTTGTGTTAGATGTTAGTTACGCTTATGTCCATATACTTATGGTATTAGGCCTTGTACTGTATCGCTCCACTTCTCACAGCTTACGAGCTGAGCATGCAGTTCTGAACATCGTTTTGGCTTGTTTTGTTCTTGTTTACCAAAACTCTTCTTCTCTCTGAAACTTTCTCAAGTAGTTTAGCCATGACACACACACACACACTTTTCTTGTGTTTATAAAAGAAATGTTTTCTTACTTGGTGACTTGTCTGGGTGCTTTCCTCGTGCATGAGATTCAACGAATGATTCTTCTCCTGGTTAAGCTCATTCCTTTAGCTCTAGGGACGGGACTTCGAGTGACCGAGTAAAAACCAGTTTGTATTATAGATAGACTTTATCCTAGATAAGACTGTGACTGAAAGTGTCATAAACTGCTAAGACTGAATAACAATTTCTGTGACCTCTGGCTTTCAACTAGGGAGTCGCAGCCCACTAACGGCTCTTGATAAGCTCAATAATAATAGGGACACCAGTTCTTCACAATCTATTTAGTTTTTTCCTTATAGGTGGTGGAAAGCAGTATATGATTTGGTGCTTGCAAAAGCTCTGGCATAGAATTCACAGAATGTTTATATTCACAATAATGTTTATAATTCATTCAGCAAACAATGTGCCCTGTAAATTGAAGAATTGACAGCCTTTAGTGACCACACTTAAGAGATGGAAATCAAAATAACAATTTGTATTGATTTAAAGTGACCCATATGGGGCAAGGCTGATCCAAATCATGATTTACACCTTACTGGGAATATCTGTGCACCAGTGGCAAGTTGCGCACCAAAAAATAAACTTAGCAAAAGGTGAAAAATACATTCAAGTGTCTGGTTACGTACCTTGTAGATTTGTATAGGTTCTTCCTTTATGGTTTCTGAATCTCCCCAAAAATTCCAATGAATATATTGCCCCAAGGTTAGTTAATAAATTAATAAGTGGGTTTGAGATACCTTGTAATAAACTGTCACCATTTACAACCATAGGTTCCAGGATAAGCATGAATAATACTTTCATCCATTCATTTTCTTAACCGTTTATCCAATTATGGTCGGGGGGGGGGGGTGCTGGAGCCTCTCCCAGCTTTTCAATGGGTGCAAGGGGATCGAACCCAGGACCTCCTTGCTGTGAGGCGACAGTGCTACCCACTAAGCCACCGTGCCGCCCTTGAATAATACTTAAGATGAATAAAGAAATGTATGTATTGTAATGGTAGTTGTGCTGGTTTAATTCCAGACATTTTCTAGGTCTATTTACACATTGCTTCTGGGTGAAAGACAGGAACACACTTCATACAGGACACCCAAACATCACAGAAGCAAGGATTCCTCAGATTCCCAGGACCCATGATACTGTAAAACATCTATTCTACCAGCTGTGCTACCATGCTGTCTTGTTTACGAATTTGAATATATGGAAATAAATGTAAATGTCTGTTCCAAATGGAATGTTTCTTTGTTGTATATATGAGTTGTGTTAGCAATAAACCCCATAGCATAAATTTCCTCACAATTTATTTTTAAAAACCACAGCAAATTCTGCGTTTACAAAAACATCATGCTGTTTTAAGAAAAGACAACGTCTAATTTGGCAAGCCCAGATGAGTGCAGATATTTCTATGTAATTTGGAGGATCGTTTGCAATTTAGTATTCTTCTCCTTCTTCTTCCTCATCTCCAACGCTGTCAGTGCCCACTTCTTCATAATCTTTCTCCAGAGCTGCCATGTCCTCTCTGGCCTCTGAGAATTCTCCCTCCTCCATGCCCTCGCCCACATACCAGTGCACAAAAGCTCTCTTGGCATACATCAGGTCAAACTTGTGGTCTAGGCGGGCCCAGGCCTCAGCGATGGCTGTGGTATTACTCAGCATGCACACAGCTCTCTGAACTTTGGCCAGATCCCCTCCTGGAACCACGGTAGGTGGCTGGTAGTTGATACCCACCTTGAAACCAGTAGGACACCAGTCCACAAACTGGATGGTTCTCTTGGTCTTTATTGCGGCGATTGCAGAGTTGACGTCTTTGGGCACCACATCTCCACGATAAAGCAGGCAGCAGGCCATGTATTTACCATGACGTGGGTCACACTTCACCATCTGATTAGATGGCTCAAAGCAGGCATTGGTGATGTCAGCCACAGACAGTTGTTCATGGTAGGCCTTCTCAGCAGAGATCACAGGAGCATAGGTGGCCAGAGGGAAGTGGATGCGAGGGTAGGGGACCAGATTGGTTTGAAACTCGGTCAGATCCACATTCAGAGCTCCATCAAATCTGAGAGAGGCAGTAATGGAGGAGACAATTTGGCCAATGAGCCTGTTAAGGTTGGTGTAAGAGGGACGCTCAATGTCCAGATTTTTACGGCAGATATCATAGATGGCTTCGTTGTCCACCATGAAGGCGCAGTCGGAGTGCTCCAGGGTGGTGTGGGTGGTCAGGATGGAGTTGTAGGGCTCTACAACTGCTGTGGAAACCTGAGGTGCTGGGTAGATGGCAAATTCAAGCTTTGATTTCTTCCCGTAGTCAACAGAGAGGCGCTCCATCAACAGCGAGGTAAAGCCTGAACCAGTACCTCCACCAAAGCTGTGAAAAATGAGGAATCCCTGAAGGCCAGTGCACTGGTCAGCCTAGAGACAAGAATGTTTAAAGGTTATTGTGTACATTCCATTTTACAGAAATAATATTCAATAGTATTATAAAGAGGTTTTCTCCTTGATCACACTTTTTATTCATGACTGTATCCCTTTCATACACAGTTTGTTTTTTGAAGCAGATTACAACGTCTTTAGATAAATAGTACTTTAATTACTGACCATATAGAAAGGCTAGCCGAAATGTTTGCATTTTAAGCAGTACAGATGGGGGTGGAGTAAAGTGCTTCTGAATTTTGCATGTGACATACAGAAAGATGTAAACTAGCCAGAACGGGCGTGTTTTAGATGTTGTTTTCTCTGGCATGCAGTACACTTGCTTGGATCACTCTCCTTTAACAATTTAGGTTCACTGTGTTCAACTGATATTTACATTTGTAATATTAACAACAATAAAATTTGGACCAGTGCACCTTGACTGCACAATTAGTTTAAGAAATTGACAGGGTACCGTACCATTGTAAAATCAAGATGATTTTTGAAAGCAACTAATGGTCCACAGAAGTCAGTAATGCCATTTCATTAGCCCCTACGTTTGTATTTCACCACTTAAGCCCTATAGGAATCTTGGGAATGCCATTATTAATTATAAAAATGATTCATAAATAGTGATTAATAAAAAATTTAAAAAAACTAACCAGTTTACGGGTCCTGTCCAACACGAGGTCGATGATCTCCTTTCCAATAGTATAGTGTCCACGAGCATAGTTATTGGCAGCATCCTCTTTGCCAGTGATGAGTTGCTCGGGATGGAAGAGCTGGCGATATGTGCCTGTACGCACCTCATCTGTTTAGAAAATAACCTCTTTAGACATTCTGGACCAAGTTTAGCCTCAACAATATTATACATTCAAAACTGCAGATTATTAAGTCAAGAGGGCTCTTCATAGTCAAAGCAGCGTTGTCTTACCAATCACAGTGGGTTCCAGGTCCACGAAGATGGCACGCGGGACGTGTTTGCCTGCCCCTGTCTCGCTGAAGAACGTGTTAAAGGAATCGTCTCCTCCTCCAAAGGTCTTGTCACTGGGCATCTGTCCGTCCGGTTGGATCCCGTGTTCCAGACAGTAAAGCTCCCAACATGCATTACCCATCTGGCAGCCAGCTTGGCCGACATGCATAGAGATACACTCACGCTAGGAGAATAGATAATAGATTTTTTATTCAGGATGAAATGCATGTAGATATGAGGTAAATACTAAACAGTGTGGTGTAGTCTTACTTTATAAGAATACAGTTTGGTCTAGTATCAGACACTGCAGCTTTTGTTAAGTTTTTACTAACATATGCAAGTGTTTGTTAAACGTGGGCTTCAGTATTTTTCATCTCAAATTAGGGCCTGATTCTGATAATGGCAGGAAAGTTTTAGAATGGCAGGAAACCCCTCGCCCACCTTCCCTCATAGATTTAGCCCCCCTCGCAATGTTCGATTCATGGCTTCGGCCTTGCTTGTGCAAATTCATACTTCTTTTCATGTCTCATTTATTGTTCAGTCCATAGTGAGATTATTATACTGTAGTTAATAAAATAAACCACAAAAGACAAATAACGGTAAAGTAAAGGGAAAAAATAGATGCGCACTTAAAAAAGTAGAATTAAACAAAAGCTACACCCAAAAACAGCATTTAAGCATTGCATTCCAGAATTAAATCATATCAGATAGTGTACCTGCCCAAACATGATGTTAATTCTGAATGTTACAAAATACTGTACCTATAAAAAGGTTGGGCTGTTTTGTAATTGTTATGTAATTAAACCACTAAAAAATTAATTAATTCATTTTCTTACATACTTATCCAATTAGGGTCGCGGGATGGAGGGCGGGGTAGCGCAAGGCACGCAGTAACACCCTGGATGGGACGCCAGTCCATTGCAGGGCAGACACACACACACACACACACACTTATAGGGCAATTCAGTGTCTCCAGTTAACCTGACTGGATGTTTTTGGACTGTGGGAGGAAACCGGAGCTCCCGGAGGAAACCCACGCGGACACGGGGAGAACATGCAAACTTCACAAAGAAAGGACCTGGACCGCCCCGCCTGTGGATCAAACCCAGGACCTTCTTGCTGTGAGGCAACAGTGCCGCCACCACTAAAATATTATAAATGGTAAACAGTAAAATATTATTTGAGATGTAATCATGTGTATTCTCATTCATAAGTTTTTAACACATTTAAAAATTACTGCACAATTATTGTTTTATTCATTTTATTTATTTATTTATTTTATTAAGTTATGTTAATATTAGCTTAGGTTAATTTTCCTTTATGATTTATCAGTCCCTCTCAGCCAGCGAGGGGGTTGTGCATGAGTCACGAGCACCAGAGCACATGGAAATACAGACGACAATGCAAAAGAGGTGGGGGGGAGTGAAGTTGGGCTGGTTGTATTTACATTTTACATTTTTGGCATTTAGCAGACGCCTTTTATCCAAAGCGACTTACATTACAGTTACAGTATACAGTCTGAGCAATTGAGGGTTAAGGGCCTTGCTCAAGGGCCCAACAGTGGCAACCTGGCAGTGGTGAGGCTTGAACCAACGACCTTCTAATTACTGGTCCAGTACCTTAACCACTAGGCTACGACTTGCCCTACATTTGAATTTGTTTTTGAACTTTTGTGACATTGGGGGGGTGAGCACCTAATATGTATATGTATACAGTGTATCACAAAAGTGAGTACACCCCTCACATTTCTGCAAATATTTCATTATATCTTTTCATGGGACAACACTATAGACATGAAACTTGGATATAACTTAGAGTAGTCAGTGTACAGCTTGTATAGCAGTGTAGATTTACTGTCTTCTGAAAATAACTCAACACACAGCCATTAATGTCTAAATAGCTGGCAACATAAGTGAGTACACCCCACAGTGAACATGTCCAAATTGTGCCCAAATGTGTCGTTGTCCCTCCCTGGTGTCATGTGTCAAGGTCCCAGGTGTAAATGGGGAGCAGGGCTGTTAAATTTGGTGTTTTGGGTACAATTCTCTCATACTGGCCACTGGATATTCAACATGGCACCTCATGGCAAAGAACTCTCTGAGGATGTGAGAAATAGAATTGTTGCTCTCCACAAAGATGGCCTGGGCTATAAGAAGATTGCTAACACCCTGAAACTGAGCTACAGCATGGTGGCCAAGGTCATACAGCGGTTTTCCAGGACAGGTTCCACTTGGAACAGGCTTCGCCAGAGTCGACCAAAGAAGTTGAGTCCACGTGTTCGGCGTCATATCCAGAGGTTGGCTTTAAAAAATAGACACATGAGTGCTGCCAGCATTGCTGCAGAGGTTGAAGACGTGGGAGGTCAGCCTGTCAGTGCTCAGACCATACGCCGCACACTGCATCAACTCGGTCTGCATGGTCGTCATCCCAGAAGGAAGCTGACGCACAAGAAAGCCCGCAAACAGTTTGCTGAAGACAAGCAGTCCAAGAACATGTATTACTGGAATGCCCTGTGGTCTGACGAGACCAAGATAAACTTGTTTGGCTCAGATGGTGTCCAGCATGTGTGGCGGCGCCCTGATGAGAAGTACCAAGACAACTGTATCTTGCCTACAGTCAAGCATGGTGGTGGTAGCATCATGGTCTTGGGCTGCATGAGTGTTGCTGGCACTGGGGAGCTGCAGTTCATTGAGGGAAACATGATTTCCAACATGTACTGTGACATTCTGAAACAGAGCATGATCCCCTCCCTTCGAAAACTGGGCCTCATGGCAGTTTTCCAACAGGATAACGACCCCAAACACAACCTCCAAGATGACAACTGCCTTGCTGAGGAAGCTGAAGGTAAAGGTGATGGACTAAACCCAATTGAGCACCTGTGGCGCATCCTCAAGTGGAAGGTGGAGGAGTTCAAGGTGTCTAACATCCACCAGCTCCGTGATGTCATCATGGAGGAGTGGAAGAGGATTCCAGTAGCAACCTGTGCAGCTCTGGTGAATTCCATGCCCAGGACGGTTAAGGCAGTGCTGGATAATAATGGTGGTCACACAAAATATTGACACTTTGGGCACAA
Organism: Trichomycterus rosablanca; assembly: GCF_030014385.1. Taxonomy (NCBI): domain Eukaryota; kingdom Metazoa; phylum Chordata; class Actinopteri; order Siluriformes; family Trichomycteridae; genus Trichomycterus; species Trichomycterus rosablanca. Next base: position 3,627,916 of record NC_085999.1, read on the forward strand.
TTTGGACATATTCACTGTGGGGTGTACTCACTTATGTTGCCAGCTATTTAGACATTAATGGCTGTGTGTTGAGTTATTTTCAGAAGACAGTAAATCTACACTGCTATACAAGTTGTACACTGACTACTCTAAGTTATATCCAAGTTTCATTTCTATAGTGTTGTCCCATGAAAAGATATAATAAAATATTTGCAGAAATGTGAGGGGTGTACTCACTTTTGTGATACACTGTATATATATGTATGGCCAGTGATAGCTCAGTGGTTAAGGTACTGGACTAGTAAACAGAAGGTTGCCGGTTCAAGCCCCGCCACCACCAAGTTGCCACTGTTGGGTCCTTGAGCAAGGCCCTTAACCCTCGATTGCTCATCGTGTTCTGCTCATTGTGTAAGTCGCTTTGGATAAAAGTGTCTGCTAAATGTATATTTTCCAGTGTTTAAAATTAGGGGAACATAACTGTGTTTATATTGTAGAACAGATATTAAGCTTTAGACTGTTAGACACAGGGTTCCCGATTGTGCATAAGTATCTTAATTGTCACATAAGTTTTATTGCAAACACAGGGGAAAACCTATATGAAAAATGACTGGGCTCGTCCGAGGGTGGGAGGGCTGTGGAGGTTTTCCTTATAATTGCTTTAATTACGACCTCTGCTGGCTGATAGATGGTGCCTGCACAGAGACGGGGGATAATGGAGATCCGTGTGTGACTCTCCGTGCGCAATACGGATCTCCATATGTGCAGGTGAAAGGAAACACTCAGTGTCAGAGGGGGTGTGTGTTAGTCACAGCCCTCCTCGATCAGGGCAGCAGCATTAGAGGAAGCGGAATATGACTCGATTGGGAGGCAAACTGGGAAAATGCATAAAACAGAAGTCTTATGGCAAACACTGGGTTCAATGTTAATGACTTTTACTTATGATAGAATACAATTCTTGTGATAAGGAAATCACATTCAAATAGAAAAATGAACAGTACCATATTACTACTCTATTGTGATACACTTTATGTATATATCTGTATATTTTGGCTTGTATGTGTTAGTTTAGTTGTGTTAGACTGAACTGTAAGCACTGTGTTAGACAGGAAATTTGCAGCTTTGAGGCCAGTTCTCTTTCCATCCCTTCCTTAGTCCCACTCAGCTGCATTCAGCTGCCCTTTCCTTATGTACCAATCAGAGATATCCTCACCAAAACACTTAAATCCATTATTTTACCCTGGTTTAGTCTCTCCAGTCTCTATCAATCATGACCTCATGTACTGCTGATTGACTATCTGTATGTCATAAAGATGAATGCAGTCATTCTCTGAAGAATAAAGTCAGACTGAGCAGACAAACAAAGTTCTCTTTGTTGATGGATTAGTATGAAGAATAAAAATACTTTTCATGTGCTTTGAGAATGCAGAAGCACATGAATATGAGTTGCTCATACAGAACCGTGGCTTCTGTGTAAAATCTGCCTCAGTGTCTGGAATTTGGATTTGAAGGCCTAAGCCACATCCTCTTTTTTAAGGGAATGCTTGCAAGCTTCACCGTGACTCTAACACCGTCCAAATTCCTTCAGTAACTAAGCACTATACAGACATATTTTAGCTGGTAATGCTGTATAATTATTAAACATCTAACTGTACATACAAAACTAAATAAATTCTCAAACTTGACTATCACTAAAACTACAAAAAGTTACAGGAAATGTCAAAGGCATGCAGTAGAAATGTAGAGCTCACAAAGTATTCCATAGATTCATTTTTAAAATGCACATTAAAAGTGTTCTACGTCAGCACTCACCATCTTGACAGATTTTCCTTCAGGCCGACTTGAGGGTTCGGAAAAAGAAGGCAGTTGTGGAGGAAGAAAAGTGAGGTGAGGTTTTTATAGTCAGGGAGGAGGGAAGAAGGCAGGAAGCCTATCGCTGCTGCACAGACGTTCTTGCAAAAAAGGCTGTCCTCCGTACAGAGAGAGAGTTCGGCTTTCTTTGGACAGTACAGCACAGGCTAAATCGTTTTTACAGAGTGTGCTCCAGAGTGTGCTTGGTTACCATTTAGAAAGCAGTTTTCAAGTAAATAGTTAGAACGTTTCATTGAATGTGAGGGTGAGGTTTGATGGAAAATGTGGATTTTACACATGAAAAGCAAAAGAATTTTCTTTTTGAAGAGCTTTGGTTAAATCTACTAAAGCTCTCATTCTTATTCTCATCCTGGTCAGGGTTGTGGTGGGTCTGATTTAATGAACGAAGGGCAGGAAACACTGCAAACAGGTCGCAGTCCATCACAGGGCAGACACACACATTCACACACAAACACTCACACTTAGGACAACTTTAGTAGCTCTAGTTGGCCTGACTGCATGTTTTTGGACTTGTAGGAGGAAACCAGAGAACATGCAAACTCCACACAGGAAGGACCTTGGCTGTAAGACGACAGTGCTACCCACTGCACCGTTAAATGGTTGACTAGCTAATTTTGAGATGCCAACACAGAGTCTGAGTATAGTGTCAGACATAATAAGAGGGTTAGTAAGTACATGTTACTAGTAAGCTTAAGTGCTTAGTAATGAGGTGAAGAAGGTTTTTAATTGTGTTTTGGTGACAGTGAGAGACTCAGATGTTCATACAGACAGGGAAAGTTTGTTCCACCACTTGGGCGCTGGTACAGAGAAGAGCCTTGATGCGTGTCTTCCTCGAGTTCTGGGTGGAGGATCAAGGTGAGCGAGACTAGTGGCTCGGAGGTTGTGTGGTACCCAGCGGTGTGTAATGAGTTCTCTATTTAAACTGCTGGTCAAAAATGTATTGAATGTGCATTCCATGCATAACATGCATATAAGAGCAGGGTCCATTCCAGAAAAGGGACATTACACCATCTCTGAGACAATCCGCTCTCTTAGGGTGGTCTCATTGTGACGCCCAGAATGCTGCAACACTGGGATGAGGTCTCAAAAAGCGAAAGAATGCTGGCATTGCATGCTCGTGGAAGTCTGAACAAGACTGAGTGGCCTAGTATAACAGCTGTAGAGAAAAACAAATGTGCTGGCGAGTCTGAGAAGAAGAATCCATGAACTTCTAGTTTTCTAGCACAATGTGTCTAGAAAACTGATCTCTGCTTCAGTCATAGCTGATGTATTTAATATCATGCTTTTTTAATCATGTGTTTATGATCATCACAATCATAATGAACAAACAAGAAATACATTCATGTTTCAGTTCCAGTCGAGCCATTTATATACTGGTCTATTTGTGCAGCAGATAGCTCACCACAGTGCTGTGTTTATAATAAATGAAGACACTGCTGTCTTTTGTTTAAAAAGTGCAGAATCACACAGGCTCTTTTCATCAGTCCAAGTTTTGTGGCAGAGAGTGGATGACACAAACAGGATTTGTTTATGACATCCGTAAATCTCTTCAGGCAGCTGGAGAATAGGGGAGAGCCACAGCAGGAAGCAATTTTCATGCACAAATCGATATGCATGTGTGAAAATGGTGAAGAAGTGTGTTGAATAAGAAGACACGGTTGTGAACCCTGTGTCTTACAGTCTAATGCTTAATATCTGTTCTACAGTATCAACACAGATACATACCCCTTATATTATACAAACATTAAAAGTATGCATATTAATTCCCATGGCACACTGCAAACATGCAGTGCTCTAAGTATTCCTCCTCAATTATTCTACATAAATGATTGTTACAGCCTAGGTTTTTTATAGTTATGAATGTCTAGTAAAGTGAAAAGCATATCAGCATTTACAAGAACATTCATACCTAAAATGACAGTAAGGGTGCTGAAGCCTATCCCAGCTTTTCAATGGGCACAAGGCACACACAGTAACACTGGGGCGCCAGTCCATCGCAGGGCAGACACACATACACACACACACACACACTCGCCCATTCACCTATGGGGCAATTCAGTGTCTCCAATTAACCTGACTGCATGTTTTTGGACTGTGGGAGGAAACCGGAGCTCCTGGAGGAAACCCAAGCAAACACAGGGAGAACATGCAAACACCGCACAGAAAGGTGACAGTGCTACCCACCGAGCCACCATGCCGCCTTAAAGTAAAGCAATGGATAATAAATCCTTCATTTTAATAAATCATTCATTTTACGGGCATAAATATTGCCTACCTGAGTATTTCATAATTGTGCAGGAAGTGTCAGATGTGACATATTTAATATGAATCCAGACAACATTCCCTAATAAACCAATCCAGTTACTTAGGTTTGAACTTTTCTCTAGAAAGGTTCAGTAATTAAGTTTCTATATTGGTGTAAAGGACACCAATAAAAAGGACATTAAATAAAATAAGATAAAAGATGAAGATAAGATAAAACAATGCTCAAGTCTGGCAGACATCATTTCTTTAGCATTGTAGAAGCCAGAGCAGCTGGTATATATGATCACCAGACTCTGGTGTCCATTACTGAATGTTTCTCATGCTGTGAGGTCAGAGTTTATGTTTATGTTATTGTAAGCTCAAATTCCCTAGAAACACAAAAGTGTAAAGTGTTGTTCTCATCATGATAAATACATGAAAGCCTGCTGCCTTCTCTACAGTGCAGATTTAACACTCAAAAAAATTAAATATGAAAAAGACAGCACCCTGCTGTGATTGCTGGAGGAGAGCTGGCAAAAGTGCAGCGTGCCATGTGTGCATTTCTGAACCCAGAGCCTGTCTAGACAATTTTGGGTGTTGTGTGCCAGGAAAACTTTCGTGCACTGGTATGTTCTACAGGGTTTTAAAATGCAAGAGTGCTCTGGACACAAATTAGTATCACTTTTAGATAGCCATTGTGCATTATGGAGATCTTCATGCATCAAACCTACTTTAAATGTTTAAATGTTTAGTATACCTAAAATAAAAGTCTGTATTAATTTGATTAATTATTAATCCGCCCAATCCGTTATTAATTAACGCCCAACCCAGATCACAGTTGTGGTGGACATGGAGCCCTTCCTTCAAACACCGTGCAGAGCAGGAGTGCACTGCAACGTTTAAACGTTTACACACAAAACGCATATTAACCTTGTGATAATATTTGCACCATTGCCCCTAGGTTATTTAGTTTATCAGTTTAGCAGTTAGTCAGTTAAGAGTTACACAGTAAGCTTGGAGTTTTACAGAGGTCCAGAAAGACCATGTGCTATTTCTTTTTTATATTGTGATCTCAAGATAATGAAAGTTGTTTTCTTGCTATAACACATGTGTACACTCCACTAAACCTGGCAACTTTCATTAAATGGCAAACACTTTGTCTATCACTGATAAACATTCAGTTATTTCCTTCTGTGTCCCTGATAAAAATAAAAAGGAATGTGTGGATCCATTATATAATGTACAGAACAGAGACAGCCTGTGCATTTGATCACCAGAAAGTCGTAATCACAATAAAACAACTTTTATCTTGAGACAACGAGAAAAATAAGTTGTGATCACAAGAAAACAGTTTTATGAGATAAAAAATAAATAACACACCTCTTTGGACTTCTGTATAGTTTTCATGGGAACACTAAGCCTTGACTTCTGAACTGTATCAGTCTAAAGAGGGTTACAAGGAGTTACAAAAGGGGTCTCGATTTTACTTATTGGTGTCACCCAACTATGGTTTGAATAATAATGTTTTTGCTAAATGTTAAAGTCATGTACTTCCACTAGATGGCAGTGTAATCCCAAAATATATTTTATCTAATACTGCTGGAGTGTTTTGGATTCTACCTTCTACCTCTACCTTCTCGGTTTTACTTACTGGGGCCACCAAATTATGGTTTGAATATCAATGGTTTTTACTCAATAACAAATAAAAACACGTCCAAACTGAAAAGTGTTTAGTACAGTGAAAACATATCAATACTTACTCGAATGGTCATGTACTTCCGCTAGAGGGCAGTGCAATCCCAAAATATATACAGTATTTTATCTAATCCAGTTAGTGTTTTGGATTTTACCTTCTACCTTTACCTTCTATAAGTAATAGTTAGTTCTTTATAAAGGTCCTCTAGCTGTAACACACTGGATATAGTTAATCCATGATCCATCTTTTGTCCCATCCACTGACTTGTTCAGCTTAAAGTGACTGATGCTATCACAGTAGTTATTCTAATAAATGCAATATTTGTAGGTTGACTAAGGTTAAAGATGCAGATCTACCAAAGCTAGGTGACAGTGTTTTAATAAATCCTCTACTTACTTGTAACAGAGATCTAAGTTTTGTTCATTGTCTTCTTCAGATCTTTGCCTCTCTATGATTAGATATTAGACTATAGTCACCACTATATTTATCAATCTGATTCAATTGGACTATTTATATTGAAATAATGAAATAATTCATTGACACTCGCAATGGATTTGTGTCTTTAGGGTGTGTTTACTGCATTGCACCCAGGTAACCAGATCCACTCATGTAAAACATGAAAATGTAATTAATTTTATTTACACACTTTTACACAAGTGTTTACTATAAAAAATTTAGTTATATTCACAAGCTATTATTTCATAAGAGATTAAAGCTTTTTTTACAGTTAGTAGGGGAAGAAACCTTTGAAATCTCACTTTTTATTCATATATTATTAAAACACTTTAGTTCCAACAGTTCCTCAGATATTAATGGTCTGTAATAGTTTGTGTTTTTTTTTAATTGCATTAATGCGAGACAGTGAGTTTTACATTTGAGCAAAGCTTTTTACTCTCAGCTGCCAGGATTTATACTTGGATTGTATACACTTCCAAAACACTAGGACCCCCTTCCCCTCAAAAATGTGCATAGTAATGCTTATATTGTAATAACTGTGTCTTTAACTCTCAGAGAAATATTAAATATTGGGCTGATTTGTACACATGTTGAATGCAGCAGTTATGTGCAATTGTAAAGACCTAATAGGGCTAAATTGTCCAAAACAGCAAGGGATGTTCACGGCCAGGCATTGTCAGTACCAGATGTCAGTGGTTCAAGGGGAGACAAGCTACAAACCTGGCAACAGGTGGTTGTCTGGCCAAGATTTATTAATGCCAGAGGACTTTAAGGCTATGGCATCTGGTTGGAACCAACTGTGGCTCAGATTGTAGATTAACACACTATTAAACCCTTCTGTAGATGTTAAAATGTTAAAATGTCGATGCTAACACCTGTCCACCAAAGCATGTTCAGTGGGCACATAGGCATCAGAGCAATGAAAGAAGGTCAGTTGGTCTGACATATCCAGTTTTTTACAGGATCATGTGGATGATCTTTGCATTGTTGACCTGTGGAAGACATGGAACCAAAATGCACCAAACAATATACAGAATTTTAATTACCTGCTGATGACATTCTGTTACCAGATACCACAGGACTCATTCCACTGTCATGTAGGGTCCATGTCTCAAATTGACAGCAAATTTGGTGAGTTTGTTTGGTTATTAGGATTTTAACGTCATGTTTTACACTTTGGTTACGGTAGTTAGTTAATTACACAAGGTTCATCAGTTCACAAGTTTTAACGTCAAACACAGTCATGGACAATTTTGTATCTCCAGTTCACCTCACTTGCATGTTTTTGGTTTGTGGGAGGAAACCGGATCTCTTGGAGATCTCCTGGAAACCCACACAAACACAGGAAGAACATGCAAACTACACACAGAAAGGACACAGAAAGGACCCAGACCGCCCCACCTAGGGATCGAACCCAGGACCTTCTTGCTGTGAGGCGGCAGTGCTACCCACCGAGCCACCATGCCGCCCAATTTGGTGCGTGGTCCTAATGCTTTGGTTCACTAGTGTAAATACTGACTTGCAAATGACATCCTAATTTATTTAAAAGGTGTTCAGTGGTGTTAAAATTAGGCTTTGTGCAGGCCATTGGATTTCCCAAACACCATATTCATCAAACTTGCTTTTTATGGACGTTGTTTAAATAACACAGGCACAAAGTCGTAAGCACAGAATTTATTTTATGTAATTGACTTCGTTCACCTGCTAGCAATGGGTGTGGCGGAAACACCCAAACTCAATAATTAGGAGGTTTCCTTTCATTATTCATTTCATTTTATATCAAACTTATTCAATATCTAATATTTTCACATTTAATAATGAGTCAGCAGGTAAACACAAACACACCGTGTACCATTCCCTTAATCAGGTTAAGTTGGTTGGTTGTGCTTAAATGATATTATTGATTTTAAAGCCATTAAACTTCCCTAATTAGACCTAGGCCTCACCCTGCCAGTAGCCTGTATACTGGGAGCAATCACTCAAAACTGGGTTGAGCTGCAGATTTAAAGCTGCTAAGGTCAACAGGATCAAAGTGATGTCGTCTCTCACTCTTGGTCCTAATCAATTGTACTAGCGACCTCAAATCTACACACATGAAGAGGCCGTAAACTCTACTGTAGACACACACACACACACACACACACACACACAAAATGCTCTTTGATTAAGATTTTCACCAGTCGCGCCCTTTCCAGCAGCAGTACTGTACCCTTATGTGCACACCATCTATCATCTTTTATTATGGTTTATTTAATGTGGTTAATATCCATGATTCCAGACCCTCCGTCATTTGTCCCTGCACTATAAAAACTAAATATCACTCAATTTCTTTCATAAACTCATAATAACATTGAATAAATGAAAAAGGCAGTGAATGAAAACCCACACACGTACATAAAGCCGCACAGAGTCGCTCTGTTAGTTTATTGTTTTTCCTTTAGTGCGATGAATCGAATGGAGTCCATAAACCATCCCTGCAGCATATTGATCCGGTGATGAATCAATTAGTGAGTTATTTAATTAGCCAGGCATTATGGGTCAGTGTTGAGTGCCTTTGATTGCCTCGAGTTGCCAGGTCCTCCTAAATCACCCATTTGTGTTTGGCATAAGGAAAGAAATCCTTTTCGGCCAACAGTAACGGTGATGAATATTGAAATGGATGAATATTGAAATCTCATCTTGCAAACCGTTAGACGAGGCTGTCACGGCTTGGAAAATGGAGACGTGGGTTTAAATCACCGGGTCCGTGTAACCTTGAAATGACAGGTAGGTATATTGCTAGTTACTGGACGTTGGCTTAGGAGCGTTAGATGATTGTGGATGCTAATCCAGTTGATGGAAAGCCTGACACTGATACTAAACACAGTATGCACATCTGGGTTTTGTTGTGTTCAGACAAACACAGCCCATTTTAGATCCTCAAGCTTTATAGTATAATTCTAAACTGTAATGCATATTTTGACTCCCTCACGGCGGTGCTGAAATGTGCCAGGTGCACTATAGTTATTATGTAATCTAATTAAGCACATTCCTCATACTGCTTTCAGATGGAGCCCGGGGGAATAACTAAGGCACAAAGACTGTGACACAGCCACCAGATTGGCAATGGTGTTCAGCTGTTAGCTGATTACATTGATCTCATTGATTTGTTACAGCTTTCCAGTCATTCCATACCCAAAGGTGAGCACTTTATCTTTATATAAACACGTCGGGTGGAGAGCACTCTATATATTTCACTCTCTAATTAGGTAAAAGTGTTCTAAGCATAAACACAAGTATTTTCTGGATAATCAATATGCATTCTTCTAATGAATTATCACAAAGCCTTTTGTAGAGCTATGAACTGTAATATTTCCTCAGAGGGGATTTTATTAAAAAGGTAAAATGCTTGTGCATAAACTGAAGCCGTCTGGCACAATTATTGTTTATTTTTTGTGATCTTCTGTATTTGAAATGGCAAATAATAGAATACTAATCAGGAAAAAGCACTCTCAGGAGAAGTACAGGGCGGCACGGTGGCTCAGTGGGTAGCACTGTCACCTCACAGCAAGAAGGTCCTGGGTTCGATCCCCAGGTGGGGATCCCCAGGTCCTTTCTGTGTGGAGTTTGCATGTTCTCCCTGTGTCTGTGTGGGTTTCCTCCGGGAGCTCCGGTTTCCTCCCACAGTCCAAAAACATGCAATCAGATTAATTTTAGACACTGAATTGCCCTAGGTGAATGGGTGTGTGTGTGTATGTGTGTCTGCCCTGCGATGGACTGGCACCCCCTCCAGGGTGTTACTGTGTGCCTTGCGCCCATTGAAAAGCTGGGATAGGCTCCAGCGCACGACCCTCCCCCCGTGGCCCTAATTGGATACGCGGTTAAGAAAGTGAGTGCGGTATAACTACACAAGTAATTTTATTTTAACCTTGATCAGACATGTTAAAGGCTGAAACCAGAAAGTTCTTGCACACAAACACTGGAGGGTCCAGAACAGACACACTTACACAAGTACAAACTTATTCATTAATGTAGTGTTTTACATCCACCCATAATATTTATTCTAGCATTTTATTAGAACATTACTCATTAGAAAACTACACAAAACTTATAAGAAAGAATGGATACTTTAAGAAACTATGATTGCCAGAGTTATGTTAAAATACTTTTGCTATTGATGATAAATATTTTTCTAAACCACAGTTATTTAATAGAACATGAACACATTTTATATGAATAATAATAACAATAATCAGTTGAGTTTAAATGAGTGCAGTATATTGTCTAATTGTCTCTTTGGGCTATATTAATGGGTTTGGGTTACTGGTGTTACTGTTAGTTCTAAAGACCAGTCATGACTGTGACCAGAATTAAAGGTTGTAAGTAAATACAAAAGAATTGCAACTGTTAAACCACAATACAACATAAAGTCAATAATTTCCTAGCACATATTTCTCAAAGTTGTAATTCCAAACAACAGCAATAACTGTATAAAATGTAGTTCAGTTTAATTCAGTGGTCACATATAACTAATCATCCATGACCTCCCTAATCGCCACATTAAACCATCATTTAATTTAGTGCTCCAATTGCTTATCAGGTGCTTCATATGCATTTATTCATATTCATATATTTTCATAGTTTGCTTATGCTTAGATAAACATCATTCCTGTAAAATGATACAGCAAATGTTTAGAATCTGAATTTGTACAAGTAAATAATGTGTTTAAATGTCTTCAGATAGGGTGGCACAGCAATGCAACAGGTACTGCCCAACACCAATGTGTGATTCCTGCCCCCAGTTACTGTACATGTACAGTATGTGTAGAGTTTGGTTTGGTATCAATGTGTCTGCATGGTTTTCCTCCAGGTACTTAAGGTTTCTTCCACCTCCCAAAACATGCCAGGCAAAAATGCCTCTACAAGATTATAGTATCATGGTATAAAATGAAACTTTTGTTTATTAACATTTTCTAATAGTGAAATGGTGAAAATAAGTCTGTAATTAGTAAAACATTTTAGTGACTAGTGAACCTTTGTGCTGATGAAAACTATGTTGGTTTCTCATGATGCATATTTCTTACTGATTGTCCTGAGGTAACTGGTTGTAATAAGTCACTCCACTTTAAATCTACATTAGAAAACAGCACTCAAAGTTGCCCTGTTATATGCCAACCAATTTTTTATACAATTAATTGAATTAGATTATAAAACTTCATAAGAGTTAAGATAAGATAAGATAAGATAAGATAAGATAAGATAAGATAAGATAAGATAAGATAAGATAAGATAAGATAAGATAAGATAATCCTTTATTAGTCCCACAGTGGGGAAATTCACATTGTTGCAGCAGTGAAGCCTGGCTTGAATCAGACTCTGCACATGCATGAATGTTATAACTCAATAGAAATGAGAGAATAGAGGTTACAGAATTATATTTATATTTAGAATATATATATTTATATTTAATGGAAATGAAGAATGGCCATATTTATATTTCAGTTATTACTTGTATTCCTTTTGCATTGCCGTTCAAATAATTGCAGAAATAACTGCAGAAATCCGCTAATGATTGGATCAGTGTGCATGTAAACAACATCACTATAAATATTTATAAATTTTTTACCCAAATGACACGTTAATTAATTGAATCTAAAGAGCCGAGCTTGCCAAGCTTTAAAATTTGCATACGGACGTATGAGTCTACCAAGTTACTAAAGCTGCAGTAAGCAGACACTGTAGGGAAGAGAGGATATTTATGTCCTGTGAGTGGATAAGTACTTTGATAGGGTCTAATTGGTGGATCAAGACTTCATTAAAGCTGATTAGGAGCAAGAGCTGATGCAATTACATGGCATTGCAGAGAGACAGAGAGCGATGGCACTGGCAAAGGGATTTAGCTGATGAAGGCAGTCAGTGCGCTAGCGGTGGACGGAGGAGGAGCAGGCCGGTGATTAATGAGCGCTTGTGGGTGGTGAAGTGTTTGTGTATTGTGTCACGTAGTTGTCAGAGAGTGAGTGAAATGTCTTCATCAATTTGTACCCATTATCATGTCAATAGACGAAGAGGAGGGGGGTTAGGAGGGCTTGTGCAGGGCCCATCTGCATCCCTGCATCGCTTCTCAAATTCTCAGCCAGAGATTCTCTCTCTCTCTCTCTCTCGTTCTCGCTCGCTCTCTCCCTCCCATCAGTCATCATTCACAGTGTGACATATGCAGAGTCCTCTTACCGTAAACCTCTTTAATTTTGTTAAAATAGTGTGCTGACAAGGCCCTCATGTTGATTAAATGCGAGTGCAGGGGGTGTCAGAACACCAGGACATCGGTGTGCTGCTTGTTTTATTCATTAGGACGGACTGGTGGAACGGTCTCGCTGTGAGACGTGTCACGAAGAGCCGCCATAGTGTTGAATAAGATTGCTACCTGCACCGCATGACGCAATGATAGATGCTCGATGGGATCTGCTAACCGAGGATACGACCTCCTAAGAGTATAATGCAGTCACACACTTTTAACTTTTAATTACAAACCTTTTAATCTGGATTATCTCTTCATCATGGCACCTGTTAGGGGGGGATATATTAGGCAGTAAGTGAACATTTGATCCTCAATGTTGATGTTAGAAGCAGGACAAATGGGCGAGCGTGAGGATCTGAGCGAGTTTGACGAGGGCCAAATTGTGATGGTCAGATCATCTCTTTTGGGGTGTTCCCGGTCTGCAGTGGTCAGTATTTATCAAAAGTGGTCCAAGGAAGGAACAGTGGTAAATTGGTGACAGGGTCATGGGCGGCCAAGGCTCATTGTTGCATGTGGGGAGCGAAGGCTGGCCTGTGTGGTCCGAGTCAATAGACGAGCTACTGTAGCTCAAATTGCTGAAGAAATTCATGCTGGTTCTGATAGAAAGTTGTCAGAATACACAGTGCGTCCCAGTTACAGGGTAGTTTTGGCATCAAAAGGGGGACCAACACAATATTAGGAAGGTGGTCATAATGTTGCACCTGATCGAAGTGAACCATTCAAAAACTGAATGTCCAACCTGGGTGATAAAATAAAACATTATTAAGTAAGTAAGTAACATTTTGTTTATTATACATAATATAATATAATTAACCATGTAACAAAGTACCTGCATGATAGTTAAGTATTACTACTATAATAAAAACTAATTAAATGATGTTGTAAATGGTGCGTTTAAACTACCACATCCCTGCGTCCAGGCAAACCTTCAGCAGATTGTTGATCATTTGTTATCTGCTGTCAGTTCCAGCAGTTCAAGGGCAGGCTGAGCTTGACTGATGTGTGTGTGGCCGAGTGCTGTGGGGTGCTGGAGAGGTATTTCCAGCTGAATGTTAGGCTGTGGGAAACGTTGATAGCTACAGTGCTTGCGTCCTCGTTACTGGCCCATTTTGAGGGTTGGTGAACAGGTGTCTTATCAGCACACGGCGGTGCAGAGCAGCTTTTATCTGAAAGCAGAGGTCAGATAAAGTTTGCCACATGGATGTTTCGAACACATTTCTACGGTATTACTGGCAGGGGTGGGCAGGAACCAAATCTAAGTGTGTACAATGTATTGGAACAAGTATTTGTATTTAATACAAGCTACATTAAACAAGGCAGGTAATCTAAGGTAATTAAATTTCCTTCCACCACACATAATTATGATAAGGTGGATTAAATGCTCTAAATTGAGAATGTACATGAGCTACAACAGAGGTCCCCAACCACCAGGCCGTAGACCGGTACCGGTCTGTGGGTCATTTATTACCGGCCCGCACAGAAAGAATAAATAATTAGAGATCGCTACATCAGCCATGAAAACACTGCTTTTATTTCCAACACATGGGTGTTTATCACCCTGGTGGAAGCAGCGTCTCGTTGCAGCAAAAAAAGCTAATTCGTAAAAAGTAAAGTTATTCTATTTTAAGTCCCTCCGTCCCACCGGTCCGTGGAATTATATTTTATATGAAACCGGTCCGTGGTGCAAAAAAAGGTTGGTAAGCGCTGTGCTACAATACACAGCGTATCCAACCTTTACGGTTAAATGTTCACTGTGAAGGACTGTTGTAGCCTAACAGTAAAGATACTGAACTAGTTATTGAAAGATCGCTGGTTCAAGCCCCACCACTGTCAGATTACCACTGTTAAGCAAAGCCCTTAACCCTCAATGGCTTAGACCAGTGGTCCCCAACCACCGGGCCGCGGACCGGTCATTTATTACCAGGCAGCACAGAAGAATGAATAATTAGAGATTGCTAGAAAAGTGGTTTTCACTGCTTCTACTTCTGGTGTTATTGTCTTATTGTCACCCCTAGGTGGGAGAAGCATCTCGTTGCAGCGAAAAAGCTAATTTTACACCGTTTGTGAGCAATATTATTAAATCCTCCCTTCCCCGCCGGTCTGTGAAATGATATCTTATATGAAACCGGTCCGTGGTGCAAAAAAGGTTGGGAAATGCTGGCTTAGACAGTATACTGACAAGTCGGTTTAGATAAAAGCTTCTGCTAAATGCCAAAAATGTTAATATAACGTAAACCTAAAACTTCCAGTTCAAGGCTCCATCTCAAATTCTCGCCTGTGTTTTGACACACACCCACCCCCCTGTTCACAGAATTGGTTGGTTACCTGAGTCATGTTTTTAGGACATTTTGACTAACCGATTGCTAACTGAATTGCTGTAGGATTGCTAGGACGCTTAATAGTGCAAATTAACCAGTAAACCTAAAGCACTTGAATGCTACGTGAATGAAAATTGTTAAATCTCTAAATACAAACCACATTTCTAAAGTATTAGTGGCAGGGCTGGGCAGAAACCAAATCCAAATATTTTAAATGTGTGTTTTTACAAGTATTTGTATTTAATACAAGCTACATTAAAATAAGCTGGCAGGTAGTGTGGTCCTGAGGACCGGCGTTCAAATCTTGCCTCCAGTCAATGTCCATGTGTGGTGTGGGTTTAATCCGGATACTTAAATTTCCTCCCACCTTACATAATTAAATTGATTAAAAAATGAACTGGATTAAATGATCTAAACTGTAAATGTAAATAAACGAGTGAGTGTGTGTCACAACAAATTAGTGCCTGGTGGGACTGGACCCATGTTTCCCTGACCAGGATAAGGTGGATAAGAAAAATGAATGGTTGATGTAATGTATGCAATTTATTCAATAATTTATTTATGTTAACACGTGGCACTCATTTCATGATGAGTTAATATATTTTTTTATATAACTTTTTGTTAATATGTTTAGATTTTTTGATGCATGCATCATGTAATAATGCAATATGTAGATAGAAATGAGATCAGGATTTGATTAATGTGTTCAGGTTATGATCGTGTATGTTTCAGGAATTTTACAGACTGTGTGAATGTGAATTCTGGTAAGCTCTGGTTCTTCTCTTGTTTGCATCCTGAGCAGGGCGTGTTCCTGCCATGTGTTTAGTGCTTCCTGAAAAAGCTCAAGGTCCACTTTGCCAATACCAGGATAAAATGGTTATTAAAGGGGTTTCTAAATAAATGAATAACAGAATTGCACATACATATACACACATCAGAACAGACTGATTTGCAGTGTTATGAAGTGTTTTAAACCAAAAGAACATTTTAGAGAAGCCAGTTCATTTAAAATAAACATTGATTTTAAAGTATTTAAAGTGATATTTGTTATCTTACAAAATAATACCATTTATTATAGTATTTTAGTTTTCTGTGTATGTATCTGTGTATTCTGTTTATATGTCTTTGATTAAGCATTAGTGTATAAACAGTGATATACTGTAGACAAAAAAAAAGCAATCAGGCATATGATGCTCCTAATTTAATCTGAGCAACATTTCACCACGAATACAAAACCCAGTGTTATTTATGAGCCTTAAAAACAGCAGTTTACAATGCTTATAAAGTGTATTGCTCACACTAATATCTAGGCCTAGAATAGGGATGATGATTTACCTCATCTCCATGTCTATTTCATTTTTTTTGTGTTTACTTTATCACTTCTTTAAATATAAGCACAACTGCAGTATTATACAATATTAACAAATATTATGTTGTTAGAAACAGTTGCAAGAGTTCTTCAAAAGGTTTCTGCACTTTTTTTTGGCTCTATTTATTATGATTTTCAAAAACAAATTACATCACTTTTTTATATCGTCACCTTCCGATGCATTTTTCCAGCGTCGTACTAACTTTTTAATGCCATCAGCAAAAAATGTTTTTGGTTGAGCGTGTAGCCACTGATGCACCACTGCTTTCACATCATCAACACATGAAAATCCTCTTCCCCTTAAAGCTTCTTTAAGCGTCCAAAAAGGGGGAAATCAGATGGAGCTAAATCCGGACTATAACCGTCCCTCAGTCTCACAGACACAACCGATTACTACTCCTCTCACGTCTCCAACGAAAATATAAAAGTGCTCAGCAACAATACTGTATTGTGAAATAAAACATTGACTACTACATTGTTTAATTTTTGGGAACCTAATGTGTGCAAAAAGCATTTTACCCTTTTACACCAGGTAGTCTGAATCTAAAAAGACACGCAAGCCCTATAATGCCTATAATAATCTCTGCTGTAAAATGTAGTGGAAGCAAAGTGATATGGGTGCTTTTTGGCATCAAAGACTGGCAGTCTGTTCAGGATTGATGAGAAGATAAACTGTGCAAAGTACATAAACAATGATGGATAAAACCTGATCCTGTTCAGAAACCATACACTTGGAGAAAAGCATTTACAAACTCACAGGGACCATTTAGAGGCGGCACGATTTTGAGAGCTATAGGAATCCGGGTACCCAGAAGAAATCTATATGGACACAGTCAGAGTGATCGGACGTGAGGTTTGAACCCATGTCCCAAGGCTACTATACTATCATACCTTGCCAGACCTTTTATTCCATGCCTAATTAATACAAATCCAGGGATGTAATAGTAATCAAAAGATAAACTGAGAGTAAACACTATAGCATTCCTACTAACTCTAGCTATAATCACGTTTTGGTGTTTTTATCTAGTAGTTTTTATATAGTAAAAAGAGCAAACATTACTATAAGTGACTAGTTGTATAAACGTTTCATTTATCTTAGGCTCACGCCATGTTGCCCGGCAGGACCAGCAGATTTTCAATCAACAAGCCACCAGATGTGCTCCCTAATAGTGCTGTAAGATTTTAATTAGCCCAATTGCACTTGCCCTTTCCTCAGCTAAAAGCATTCAGGGGTTAAGCACCCTAACAAATGGCTGTTTTCCATTGAATGCAGGGTGTTTGGCTGGTGGTTGGGTGCTTGTGTTCTCCACACACATAAACCGCCCGGTCTCCTCCTCCTCTTCTGTGTCTTCCCCAGGTCAGCTCGCCTGGAGATAATTGAGAGATGTCCAAACAGTAATCGCTTATCTGCCTGATTGATCTAAAGCCCTATTCAGTAAAAAGCAACCAAGTGACATCTGTTAACTTAACTTGAAAAGGAAATTGCAAGCTACATTTGTTTAAGCGGTTACACCCGGTTAGTTATTGCTCTGTTGCTGAGCCTCTTCAAATCAAGAGCTTTCTGTGAGCATCTCATCTCATATTTAGTAAGATTTTTTTATCTATAGCAACAAACTTACTCAGGATAAAAACACAAATTCTATTAATGTTAATTCTCTTTAACTGGTTCCAAATATGTCTCTGTTATAAAAATCAAAACAACAATTACAAGCTTTGCAGGGGGAATGTTTGCCCATTCTAGTTTAATACAAGACTTTAGCTGCTCAAACTTCGGCAAACAAGCTGAAACGTGGGTTTTTAAAATGCATTTTCTCCCTTTTTTCTTCAGATTTTTTTAGCATGTCCAATTTTTACCCAATTGCGTTGTGCTTCCTCTCCACTGGTGCTGACCCCCACCCCGATTGAGGAGAGCGAACTGACACACGCGCCCTCCGACATGTGAGCAATGGCTAACTGCATCTTTTCACCTGCATGAGACTTGTTTATATGCCGACCAGTCTTGTGCACGGAGAGCCACACCCTGATCAACATTATTCCATCAATCAGCCAGCAGAGGTAGTAATTGCATCAGTTATGAGCTCCCTATCCGGCTCCCTACCCTTGATGAACAACAGCCAACAGTTGTTCATATTGCTGCCCAGACCAGCCGGATGGCAGAGATGCCAGTGTGCTAGCGTATTTTACCGCTGCACCACCTGAGCGACAAAACATGGATTTCTGACTGGAGCACACGCTTCCACTGCCATTTGTTCCATCTAAGATGAGCTTTGGCCCTGAAACATCAGCACCATTTTCGGGTAGAATTCATGCACCACTTTCTCTTTGCTTATTATAGTTTTTAGGTGGCATTTCTTGTTACAGCGGTGGACTGTGTTAAATGACTATGACTTCCTGAAGTAGCATTTGTTTATTTGTTTATTAGGATTTTAACGTCATGTTTTACACTTTGGTTACATTCATGACAGGAACGGTAGTTACTCATTACACAGATTCATCAGTTCACAAGTTTTAACGTCAAACACAGTCATGGACAATTTTGTATCTCCAGTTCACATCACTTGCACGTCATTGGACTGTGGGAGGAAACCAGAGCGCACGGAGGAAACCCACGCAGACACGGGGAGAACATGCAAACTCCACACAGAAAGGACCCGGACCGCCCCACCTAGGGATTGAACCCAGGACCTTCTTGCTGTGAGGCGACAGTGCTACCCACCGTGCCGCCCACCTGAAGTAACGCTGAGCCTATGTGGCTATATTTATCACAGTACGGCTTGAAGGTCACACATTTCACACATTTTTGGCCTTGCATGCCCTGTCCGGAATGTGTAGTAAATAGTGAAGGACTTCTTACTTTTTTTATTGAATATTACATTGAGAAATGTTCTTTTTGAACTTGATAGTTCTTTCAAAAGGTTTGGCAAACAATGGTGATAACAACCCATATTTGTTGACAAAGACTAAGCTTTTGATTAATCCCCCTTTTACACTCAATCATGATACCCTGAACTGTTACCTATTTGCCTGCTTTTTTACAATCAATGTAATGCACTAGCCCACCAGTTCTGAGTTTGACTCTGAGCCATGCTATTGACTGCCCAGGTGCCTACACAGACACGATTGACTGTGTGTCTGTAGTAAGAAGGGAATTTATTACCTCTGTAAAAAAAAAGCCTTAATTTTTAAGGATTTAGTTTTGATTATTTCAGGGCGGCATGGTGGCTAAGTGGGTAGCACTGTCGCCTCACAGCAAGAAGGCCCTGGGTTCGATTCCCAGGTGGGGCGGTCCGGGTCCTTTCTGTGCGGAATTTGCATGTTTTCCACGTGTCTGCGTGGGTTTCCTCCGGGTGCTCCGGTTTCCCCCCACAGTCCAAAAACATGCAGCCAGGCTAATTGGAGACACTGAATTGTCCTATTGGTACCTAGCCGCTAGATGCACAAACCAGTGCATTGTAGTGCCGGTCCCATGCCCGGATAAATAGGGAGGGTCGTGTCAGGAAGGGCATCCGGCATAAAAACTGCACCGGTGACCCCTAACAGGAGCAGCCAAGGAAATAGAGTTTTGATTATTTTACACTGCAGCCCTGATCATGCATTTTGTGCTCCCTAAATCTTATGTGTTATATTGAAATGAATACATTATAATGTTGTACCGATCGATATGTACTGATTAAATATGTGTTGAGAAAGTGTATTATTTAAAAAGTAGTTTGGCTATTGAAGGACGTTCATACTGACTTGTGTGCTGCACTGTTTATAGAGGTTCAGTCAGTAACTTCACACTTGATTGTAAAGTAGTGATTCCTAAAGATGTTGGCTGCAATGAGAGTGCATCATAAACATTTTACACAAATTGGATATAGCATTCCTTTTCGGAAACTGCATTTGCAACACAGCAGAATGCCAATATGCCCCTATAACAGTGTCAATATGATACTGCTGTCGTACAGTGAGTATTCAGTCATTCAGCCTCTGTAATAGCAGGTAGGATAAAGTTAATAGTTCATTCATTCATTCATTCATGTCTGTTTAACCACAACTTTATCCTGGTCAGGGTCGTGGTGGGTCTGATTCATTGGGTGAAAGGCAGGAAACACCTTGGACAAGTTGCCAGTCCATCACAAAGCACACACACACACACACACACACACACACTTAACCTAACTGCACGTCTTTGGACTTGTGGGAGGAAACCAGAGTACCTGGATGAAACCCACACGGTCACAGGGAGAACAAGCCCCACTACTGCCTCACTACTGCCAGGTTGCTGCTGTTGGGCCCTTGAGCAAGGCCCTTAACCTTCAATTGCTCAGACTGTATACTGTAACTGTAATGTAAGTCGCTTTGGATAAAGGCGTCTCCTAAATGCCGAAAATGTAAATGTAAAATCTGTAATAAACAGCAAGAGCTAAAAACGGTAGCAATCAGTCCACTCTCATCTATACTATAAAATTACTTTAAATATCAGTCATATACAAATTTACTGTTTGTTGCAGGTAATTTAAAAAATAGACTTTTGAAATACTGCTTAAATTTGGAAGCCATGATTCAGGACATTTCAGAAGAATGAGGGGTTTCAGTAATATATGGCTAATTTGTTTCCTGTGCCAGTCCTGGCTATGATGGCTCATTTGTTAAATAAGCCTCTGTTTTAGCAGGTGGCAGCGAGCCACTTCTCAAAAAGCTATTTCAAGTTCTCTAATAAATGACTTTCGCGACATGTTTAGCATTCAGTCGCGTCCTGTTTGTTATGTAGAGCGGAGAATCTAATTTTGGACCGTGCAGTGTCACCTAAAGTAATTGTTTTGCAATGTTGTCTGCACTTTAATGCATGCTATAAGTCTGATGGACAAATGCTCAAACTGGGAATCTGACTTTGAGAAATATAAGGTCACAGGCATGAATAATATTGTAAATTAGCCCGCAGAGGTTTCTTTTTGGATGGCTGTCGGACGGCTTGGCTCGGAGACCTTTATTCTCCCCTTGCCCTTGACATCAGGGCCATAGATCAACATCGGCCTGATCATTTAAATACACCTGACAGCACCATTTAGACTGAGAGGCACTCGGAAAATTGCCGGAGGTCTTTTTGAAGCAAATATTGCCTTTTTAACGACAACTTTAGGATAGAGACGCACAGATTCCAAAAAGTGCATAACATTAGCTTGCTGAATATGTTAATAAATTCCTGATGGAAGGGGAGGTGGTGTAATTTATGAATGGCATTTTTATGGTGTAAAAGCAAACACATAATGAGAACAGCTAGATATACGGTACATGCAAATTGCATTTGTTTAATAACTGCGTTTATTATCATCTGTAAATATAGTTGGGAGGACTTGAGTGCATGTAATAGGCAATATGAGCTTTGTTGTATAGGCTACAGTTTAAAAACGTTTTTCAGTATTTAAATAATATCTTTATATTATATTTTTCTCTTTGTTATTGTTCCACATGCTAAAACAGTTCACTTCTATCGTTGTGAGCTACGGTTATGAATTACTGCTGTTTATTCCCTTTCATTTCAGCTGGTGTGGAGACCCTCTTGATTAAAAACCACAAACTCTTATTGGTGGGTGGAGCGGTCCATCACCAAGCAGGATCAGGTGCCATGGAAAGAACAGGCATGGCTAATGAACTGTCATACACACATATATAAAACCTTGAGGAATTCTTCAAGCGTCCGTGATATTCTCAGTATGGAAGAGCACCTTGATTATATATCTGGGTAGTAATCTCATGCCCTGCTGCCCTCAACATCCCCCCCTTCCCAGTACATACACATTGTGACACAGAGGACATGGCAAATACATGTTTATTGTAGCTGCTGTTTGAATTCTTGCAACCACAGTAAATTTTCATTTTCAAATTTCATAATGGGGCGGCACGGTGGCTCGGTGGGTAGCACTGTCACCTCACAGCAAGAAGGTCCTGTGTTCGATCCCCAGGTGGGGCGGTCCAGGTCCTTTCTGTGCGGAGTTTGTATGTTCTCCCCGTGTCTGTGTGGGTTTCCTCCGGGAGCTCCGGTTTCCTCCCAGAGTCCAAAAACATGCAGTCAGGTTAATTGGAGACACTGAATTGCCCTATAGGTGAATAGGTGTGTGTATGTGTGTCTGCCCTGTGATGGACTGGTGCCCTGTCCAGGGTGTTACTGTGTGCCTTGCGCCCATTGAAAAGCTGGGATAGGCTCACAGTGGCAACCTGGCAGTAATTAGGCTTGAACCAGTACCTTAACCACTAGGCTACAACTGCCCCAATGTTCCTTAAAAAGATTTGAATAATTTTAACTTTAAAATATGATGGAGGGAGCATCATGCATCAGAACCAGGGCAGTGAATCATTGAATTCAGAATTGTATCAACAGCTAGCATTAACAGAAGTTATTCTAAAGTTAAATGACTAAATAAAGCACTGGGAACAGGTTAATAGACATACATGTTTTGAAAGCCTCAGTTTAAAGTCCAGCCGTGAACTAGCTAAGATTTTTCTTGCCATTGTATTTGAATAAAATAATAATAATCATAAATAATTTTTGCACCATGCAGGTCATATTCTTCCCATAGGTATTCTCTTTGTTAAGCACAAAATTCAGAATCTTTTCATTTCTATCTGCATATAGATTGAGCCATACCACCCACAATGCTCCACCAACTCATCTGACCTGCCTGTGAATTTCCTTAGAGCAACAGATGCGAGCGACAGCTCTCGCTGCCTAATTATCCACTCCGGTCCTGCTTTTTTTGTACTGCATGTGCACGTGTGTCTGTTCAACTTTTGGCTTGACTTTAACTTGGTGACAGGAGGATTTGCCACTAATTATCCAGTAACACACCCCTCCAGCCTCTGCCATTGTCTTGCCGTCTCTATGCGCCGGCTATCATTAATCAAGCCATTGAAGAGCACGCTGAACTCGCTAACCTGCACCACCCAGCACTGGTTACGGAGGAAGTTTTTAATTTCCCTGGTCAATCCAAAAGACCTGGGAAAGAGGCCTGACAGGATCTGTATGACAATTAAAATTAGATTTCTTAATGGAAGTCTAAGTAGAACAGAGCAGGTCATTGCAACGAAACCTGTTATAGTGGCTGGATAGAGGATGGAGATTTTAGGCTACACAGTGGGATGAAATTCCTACAAAGTTTATCTTTGTTGTTAAACAGAGAAATAGGTTTAGATGTGAACGCAGCTCAACTCAACTCAGGCAAATGGTGACATCCAGAGGTCAGACAGTCACGGAGGGGGCAGCCTGGGACTCTGTGCTCCATTTGTGTATGAATAGTGGTCGACTGAATGCCACTTCTGCAGCTTCTTCTGTTCAGATGTTCTCGTCTCTTTCTGTAGAGTCGGTTCAAAAGCTAAATGTATTTGTACAGCTCTCGAGTACTTCCACTCACTTTAATTGTGTGTTTACTTATATCATGATCTATTTTCTCTACACGTGGTCTCACAGGACTTTTGCCTCTTTTAACATTTTCATGGACTGTATTCTTTATGTTTGTGACTTTATATCTGCAAATGGCAAATGTAAAGGTTCTGTAAGAAGCAACATACTGTATGTTTATCAACTCATACAAAAATATTCACCAAAACTGTAAACACAAGTTACAAGCAGTTGCCACCACAAGCCAAAACAGCCTTGAGACACATTGTAATGGAATCTACAAATCAATAGAAATATGGTATAGAACATTTTTTAAAGCAATATTCTCTCAATTACTGCTTTAATGATGGTAGTGGATAATGGATATATTTCATACTCATCAAACCATACAGTGACTCTTTCTGCTTTGGGGATAAGGCATTGTTATCCTGGAAAAGATCATTAATCAGGATAAAAATATTTATTCATGTTTATCATTTAATCAACCAAAATAACTTTGTATTGATTTGCTGTCAAGTAGGTCATGTAATACAATTCTATGTACAATACAACACCACACTGGTTGCTCATGATTAATCTGATCACATCTTATTTTTCCCAACATTGCTGTAGATCAATGTAGATTATATGGACACATTGGCACACCTCTTGTAATTATTGAATTCATATCTAGGGAAGGCACTCTCCTGTTCCAACATGACTGTCCTCCTGTGCACAAAGCGAGCTCTATAAAGACATAAAGAAAAGCTCAATTTAAAGAAACTCCAGTGTCCAGCACAGAGCCCTGATCTCAGTCCTACTCAACTGGAATAATAGTTGAGGCTTTCTTGAGCAACAGCAGTGCACAGCAGTACAAAAGCTCTCTTGACTGAATGGGCACAAATTCCCACAGACATACTTCAAAGTATTGTGAGAAGTTCAGAAGATTGGCTGTTGTTATTGA
This sequence comes from Trichomycterus rosablanca, assembly GCF_030014385.1. Taxonomy (NCBI): domain Eukaryota; kingdom Metazoa; phylum Chordata; class Actinopteri; order Siluriformes; family Trichomycteridae; genus Trichomycterus; species Trichomycterus rosablanca. The sequence continues at coordinate 3,652,445 of NC_085999.1, forward strand.
AGAAGGAGTTATTGTTGTTTTTAAAATGATATGTTGGCGGCACGGTGGCTAAGTGG